>NC_057805.1:493971858-494175790 GCF_018294505.1 Triticum aestivum | reverse complement strand
AGGGAAAGTCATTGCTGTGTTTTCAGTATTTTCTGATCACCAATACACGGAAACTGAAACTGCTTCACTGTGGTCTTATCAATATTTAAGCCGCCGGTGATGAATGCAATTAAGTTCTTCCTTTTTTGGTTGGCCATTATTCCCTACTTGTGCTTGCTTTTCTGCAGGCTGCTGCTGCTTTAGTTTTCATGCCTAACTAAGAACCATAAAAAAAACACTTATCTTTTAGTCCAGTTGACTCCTCTCGATGAAATAATTGCAGAGGATAAGAAATTGCTCTGTTCTTGCTTGTACATCAATCTCTGCTTCAAGTGCTGCATTTACTTTGTTCCTACAGTCAAATGCCCGATGCTTCAGTGGCAGTGCATTCTAAGCAATGGACTCCACTTGGTAGTAGTACAGTTAGTATTAATACTAGCATGTTCTCTTGCTTCTACTGAGATGAAAGGAAGGACTTCAGAATTTAGATGGTACCGTTTTCATGGATAGAGCGTACGCGACGATCTTACGGAGAGAAAGCATTAAATTTTTGCCCAATTGGTGCTGCTGAGATGGTACTTGTGGGGGATTTATAACCCTGTGCATGGTTCAATCATTTCCATTGGGAAGAAGAGAGGGTCTCTCTCTGGGTTGGTTCATCATAATGATTTCTGGGCAGTTTGTGTGTAAGCCTCATATTGGGCATAGGATGTTTCATAGAAAATGGCCAACACAAACACATGGTCTTCTCTCTTCTTCTTTTTTTGTGATAACTCACATGGACCTCTCCTGGCAACTGTTGTCCATTCATATTGTTTTAAGGATTCGATTGATTGGTTAATTAGAAAATCTTATGAATGTTTGCTCCATGATCTTGCGCGCAAAATATTTTTAGATTCTCGGTACAGTTGGTCAGGGGGCATTTATTTGCTTACTATTTAGGGAAAGTCATTGCTCCCTTTTCAGTACTTTCTGATCCGGCGCCGATATACGGAAACTGCTTGACAGTCATCTTATCAATATTTTCGGATCCGGCACCGATATACCGGAAACTGCTTAGCTGTCATCATAGACAACATAGGCATGATTTTGGCAGTTCTTAATTTCCTGTCTGTCAGATCAGATTTGGGTTTTCTGTCATCTTTAACATGCCAGTGATGTTACTGCTGTGCAGGTAATCAAGATCAGATTTTCCAGCATTCACTAGATTTTTGGTTCTTCGGCGAAGATGGAGCTCGTATATTTGGAAAGGAGGAACGGATTACGCGGCGACAGCGCCGCTCCAGAGTTCAGTGGAAGGTCAGAAGATGACCATCATCAACACCTGCCAGTTGTTGCACCCGAGGTTCAGTCTGATCTGGCTCTGGTAAACTACAGGCAGACATTTCCATTAGATGAGAGGAAGAGCAGGAGCTGCCAGACATGCCACAGGTCACCATGCTCTTGCGGTGGCGACGCGCCTCGCCCCGACTTGTGCCCGACGCTTCCTGCGAAGATGATGATCTTGGAGTTCCTGATAAGAAGCCTGAGGCACCCAACAAGAACCCACAACGTGAGTGATCTCGACGACTTGATCAGCGGCGGAGCCAGCGCCGGGGATGTCACCCTCAGTCCTTCGGACAAGATGATGCTGGACTCCTTACATGCGCTGGTGAACGCCAAGACAAGGCCGCCGAAGAGCCCCTCTTTCTTCCTTCCGGGGGCCAAGATGAGGAAAACCCGGTCAAGATCACACACCATAACACAGTCAGAGATACTGAAGCTGATATCCCCGGAGACATGGGAGATGTCCTCCCCCGGGGCATCATCACCGTCGAAGAGAAGCGCGGCGGAGCTCGCCGCGCATGAGGGCACGGCGCCTTCTTGCTCAGGCACGGCATGTCTGAGGTCAAATCAGCCTGGTCTGTCCTCACACCCACCACCATCATCATCTCTTAGTGCAGGCCTTCTGCAGTGTATATGGAAAGATGGGCTCCCTCACTTTGAACTGTCACTGGACAACCCAATGGCGATGTACACCGCAAGCCCTGTCAAGCCGCATGGCGACGGCAAAGCCGCCGCCGCCGCCGACTACGTCTACCTGTTCCATTCGGACGAGCAAGGGAAGAAGGACTGGATGGGGAACTACTCGAGCGGCGTGTCGAAACTCGTCGGCAAGATGAAGGTGACAAGCTCTCTGGTGCTGGGCTCAGACGGGTCAAGGGGTGTGGAGACTGAGTTTGTCATGTATGGCTCCCCTGATGACTACCTGAGGCAGATGCAGAGCGCCTACAGTGCTGCAAAAGGCAAGGGGCTGGTGAAGAGGGTGGCAGAGATCATGAGGTCGCCCAATGCTTCCTCCAGCCCGAAACATGCTGCATGGGGAAGGTTTGGCAGACCTTCTTCCCCGCTGCGGTTCGACGACGATGTGCGCGAAATGCTCGACGCCGAACTGGGCGGTGCTGGAAAGGCGACAGGGTTGGTGAGCCTCGCCGCCGACGATCTGCCGGCCAACCAGGAGGTCGCGGCGATCGTGGTGAGGGAACGGCGGGAAGAGCCAGCCGTCGTCGGCGGCTGGGGCCTCAAGTTCCTTGAGAAGGCCGGAGGAGTCGCTCATTCAGAGAGCAGGAATAAGAATGCAAGGTGGTGCATAAGCGCCATTGTCCCAAGAGGATACCACGGCGGCGCGGCTTCCAAGAAGGGCGGCCCGTCGGGGCTCGTCGAGCGGTGGCGGAACGGCGGCCGCTGCGAGTGCGGCGGGTGGGACCTCGGCTGCCCCATCAGAGTGCTGACCAACGACGGCGGCGGGTCACCGCCGCCTGAGGACGGTGCCAAGTCGGTGGAGCTGTCACCAACGGTAAGCACAATTCAGACAGGATTTGATGTTTCAGAAGAAGCGGCACATTGTTCATCTCCGTTTCCATCCAATTTCAGGGGGCGAGGAGCGGCGGCGAGCCGGCGGTGAGGCTGGTGAGCGTCGCGGAGGGCCTCTTCATCCTCTACTTCGACGCCGGCGTGGTCTCGCCGCTGCAGTGCTTCGCCGCCGGCGTGGCGGTGGTCCACAGCCAGGCGCCCCAGCTCCACCCAAAACTGTGAACCTTCTGTAGTTGGGTTGAAGAAACTGACCTTCTTGTAAGATTGTTGACTTTATCTTGAGAGAGATGACAGGTAAATGTCCTAGAGCTCGAGCTGTTAATTCATCAGCTTTTCTGGATGAAGGCTGAAAGCCTGGAACTGTAGTAGGAATCACAGCCCATGTAAAAAATGGTGCCGATATAAAGTGCACAGATTTATTTACAGCTTTTTATTTAACTGACAGATTGCCTAACTCGATTGACGAGGCAAAGAATTCAATGGGCCATTGTGCTGATTTTCGGCTGCAGTTTTCACCACGATGACATTCACATTAGCCACTCAAGCTGCTGCTGCTCAAAACTAAAATCATGTGCTATTCCTGATGCAGAACATACGGCGGCGACTTCTATATAATAACAACATCATAGCACAACAGTTTCACCCCCAATAAAACAAAATTATGGTGGCCGCAAAACTTAGCTGTAGAAAGAAACACGGTTTACAGATACTCATCGCATGTAACAAAAACAATTTGCAAATTGGTTCCAGACCAAGTAACCGCTATCTCGCTCGAAAGGAGCTACTTAAATTGTTGTATATGAGAAAGAAAAATCATCTGAGGAGAAAATATGGATCAAAATTTTCCGAGGCGGCAGAGCCTCCCCCCTGGTCCTCTTCCGGCTTATGCGACCGCTTCACCAGCAAGTAAAGGTTGGAGATCAAAGGGTTCTTCAGGAACGGGGCGATGAACCCCTCCAGGTCTGAAAATTCTCGCAGATACGATTCGTGCCTGTCCTCCGCTTGTTCCGGTAACCAACTTGATTCGGTGAGCGCATACAGGCCGAGCAGATTCGCGTATACCGACGCGAACACATCCTTGTGGTTGCCAATGCCGCCAATCCAATCGGTTTTCCCCTCTTTCTCGAGGTAGCCACTCGTCAACGACGTAAGCTGGTGCAAGAAGCGCTCCCTCCAGTTCTGCAACAACGCTTCGCTTCTCCCTGATGTTGCCAGCTGATGCCCAGACCGCATGAGCTTCTGAATGTTTGAGCAGCTGATTTGGCATATCAGCAGCTTCTCCTCATGGTGGTTATCGATTTCTTTGTCGAATATCTGACGGACCAAGTCACCATCCGAGTCCAACGTGTTAGCAGTGTCCAAAACCATCCTTAGCAAGTACTCGACATATTTCAGCCAGTGACCAAACAAGCAGGTTATGAACTCGAAGCTCAACGCAATCACCCTGTCCACTTGCAGTGGCGTGGAATCATCACATAGCTTGTTGCCTGACCCATTTCCAATTATCTTCTGGACATCGTTGGCGAGTTTCTGCCGAAGATGGACATCCTCATCCTCCAGCAACTGGATGCATATGAACCATAGGTCAAGTATCTTGCATGCATAGAGACTGGCAAATTCACCCGGGCTAGCTTTCAAGCATTTCTCCTCGAGATGGCATTCGTTGTCTTGTTCCGAAGGAATGTATGTGTTGGACACACGTGCTTTGACAAAATTTGCCTCTTCAAGAAGACCTGAAGCGATAATTGCTTCAGCGGCAGCCCTACGAGAATTCACGGTTTCAGATGGTGCACTTTGCTTCTTAACAAGACTGACAAAAAGGTCTGTGCTGATAATGGCTGCGGACAATCTATTATTCCCTTTGTGGATACTCCCAGAGGAAGTAGAGAGCTCACTCGTTTTAAGACCTTCCGGTAACACGCCATCCCTCATCAATTTAGCAAACTGCTTCATGCACATACCCATGCAACATAGAATTATTTCTCTGGTTTTTGCATGTGACACAGTGCTGTTCAAAAGAACTAATCTGTCCCAGATGGATAAAAATGTATTGCAATCTTCTCCATTGTTGAACTGGCATTCCACGTTCCATGAAAATATGATCCTTAGACTATAATAAAGGCATTTGGGGTGTTCTTCCACAGATAACCGTTCCATAATCACAGAGTGCAGACTAGCCCTAGCCCATTGATGCAAAATGTTCTTACTATCACCAGACCTGATTGATTTCACAAGCTGCAGAATCCTCTTCAGCGCTGTGATTCTAACATCATATATAGGATTGGCAAGGCAAGACATTATCTCCTTGTGCAGCTCAGTGAGGGAGACCGCACAAGGCGTCTCTGACATGCTTGAAGTCGACTGATCAAGTATTTGCAATCGAACATCTTCCTCAGCGGTTTCATCATGTCCCTTGGGAATACCAACACAGCTGAAATATGATGCAACTGCTTGCTGCTGAAATTCAATCTGGGTAGGATCATGGAAAGCATGGTGGGTTGATGTTACATTGTTCAGACTCTGGGAACTCAATTGTAACAGCAGTGTCCGGATAACGTCAGTATGCTTGCTTTTCCCTGTCCTTGCAACATCAAGCATCTGATCCAGAACCCGTAAGTATGATGTACTTACAACAGGGCATGCACATAATTTACAGCAGCCAAGCCAAGAGCACTTTGAGAGAACCTCGACTAGTTGGCCAAGAATCTGATCCTTCTTGTTACTGTCTGTCAAACCTCTGAAGTTTCTATCGAGAAGGGAAAACAGCTGCAGAAGAAGGCCATGGATTGAATTGAATGAAGAAGACTGAGAATTATGAGTTGACACTTTACGACCTCCACAAGGTAAATCATCCAGTATATCACCAACAACGTGCTGCAGTCTCTCGTTAGATACCAGACCAATTAAAGCCCTTGATGCAAGGACACGAACCCGGTAGTTACTCTGGGTAGCACATTTCTGGATAAAAGGTAAAAGCAAAAATGGATCTAAAGGATCATCGGTTGCACAGCTAATGGGTGACGGCTTAAGCCTTGATAAAAGAATAAGAATAGGGCACAGGCTGGGGTGTATGGCTTTTGCGATATGTGACTCTAAATTGCAGGAAACCCCATCAGCTAATAGTTCTGTTGCAACTTTCAGTTCACTAGAAAGGAATGGATGAAGTGCCGGGTACCTATACATAATAAAACAAGGCACAATTCAGTCAATAAAATAGTCAATCCCACCAACTGAATATTAGTTTGGGAAAATATTGGATATAATGTTTCACCATAAACAAACACAAGAACAAAAGGTTTACACAAGAATGGCAATCCTACATCAGGACTACAATAAATAAAGTAGTATTATTTTTGGAAGTAATTCCACTCTTTTATCATATCAGCAACACTGAGGTGCTGAACCAAAAAAAAATGATTATCAATATTATACTTGCACTAAACTAATTGCTATTTTTCTCATGATATTAATGTGTAAGAACAGCATGCTAATATAAGATCACAAGACCAATGTTACCAGACTGCAAACTATATACTAAACTTGTAAGAACAGCATGGCAATAAAAGGCCACAAGATCAACTTTACCAGACTGCAAACTATATACCAAATGAACTTGCCTGTGGAAGAATTCAAGGCCAGATATTGACCGTCGTGCAGACTCCCGTTTCTGCACATTCAAAAACCCAACCATGCGGCGAACCAGTGCAGTATATGCTAGACAAGCTGCATTACGCACTTCCCAGTAAGGAGATGAAAATGCATGTACTGCAACTATCGTTGCCTCAGCACAGAAACCCGAAGTGTCAGCTGCTAAATTTGCATCATTAAAAGCAGCTCTAAGCACATTGAATGCATGCACTGTAGGAACAACACCCTCATCTCGGCTTTTTGACAAATTTCCATTAGAATGAACACTTGTGGTGATTCCTGATTGTGACTCACACGAATCTACAATGCAGTCTTTCATTGCTTCAGATTTCTGGTTGTGATCTTTCTGAAAATTAGATAAAGACGTTTTAGCAAATTCTATCAGCCATTGTAACGCCCTTGGAAGTAGCTTCTTTGGAGTTCCATCTGGCTCTGCAAGGAACAGTGCCATAAAAGAAGCAGGGATTCCTGCGCTCCTTCTTAGCAAATCATCCACAGTTTGCCCTTTAGCAACTGCCCTATCCATCAGTAACAGCATCCACGATTCCGTCATTTTGCAGAGCCTGTGAATGATGAAAGAAATTAAAGATTCTCAGGAGCTAGGATATAAACCATTAAAAGTTTTACTGGACATGCTACATAACCGTCGACATGAATCTGGCTTAACTGAAAGTATGAGTTTCAACTCCACATACACATAAATCCAGAATTAGGTTTCAACAAAAAATCACAACATACCACTTATGATGTCGAGACCATAATGGCGAAGAATGATGATGAAAAACATCTATTAACAAGGAAAACTTGCACAGTTTTGAATTTCAACCCTCAGAATATCACAAATTTGCAGGTGTCCACAATTGCAGTATACATGCATCACCACATTACTCAATATATTCATGTTGAATATCGTTGTACTTCCACAAGGATAAAATGTTTTTTAGAGGGAGGCTGGATTTTATTAAACCTCCACAAGGATGATACTGATTAAAAAGGAGGATGGTGTTGTGTGATATGATGTCTCACAAATTCAAGAAATGAAATGTTACCTGTTGCTGAATTTTTCATACATACATTTCCAATGTAAACAAGAATTGCAGTACCAAGTTATCATGAACAATGTTTCCCTTGGTTTCCAAAAGGGATCCTAAATGGGCAATGGAACATACCTTGAATCATTTGAGCAAAGAAGACGGTTGCAGAGGGCAGTAAGTCCAGCCCTTGTCTTATCAATTGCACCATTATGCTTCATTTTAAGAAGAACTTGCAAAAAATGATCACCCATCATCTCTAACTGTTCCACATCTAGAACCTCCCCAGACATGTTTGTCTGCTCGGTATTGTCAGACAAACCATTCTGAGATGAATTTGAGTGAGAACAGACAGGCAATGGAATTTTCCTGACAATGGTTCCAAATAGAAGGCTAACCTGAAATATAAATGGAAAACTTACACCATAGAAAGACTATTAAAAAACTATATCCGGATAACTGCATTGGTACAATATAATATTGGTAATGGATCTGAGACGCAACGTATGAACTTCCCAGAAATAATAACCTTTTCTCAACGTAACAAATTTACCAAAATTATGCTCTCAAACAGGACAGGAAGTGTTACATAAATAAGTGGACAAACATGTATTTCAGAAGAAAAAAATACTGACAACAAAGTTGGTCCATGCCATATGATCAATATGTTTTAGGCAATTGCTTAAGTTCAAAACTAAAGCTAGTGAAAAGCAACTTCGGAACTTAGGTGAGTAAAGTAATAAGGAACTAATCCATTACCTCCTTCATAGCAAGCCAACAACCAACCATAATAACATGTTCGGCCGGTTTGCCATTATTCCCTGATTTGGCATTCTTCTCTGTCGTTGCTAAAGCAGTATCAGGTTGATCCTCATCAATTATATCCAAGAGAAAGGAGCCATCATCAATCATGTCATCCATATCATATGGCATATACCATGCATCAGAAGAAACTACCCACAGGGCTAGCGATGTTATACGCATTATGAGTTGAAGAAGCTTTCCAACCAAACTCCTCATCTCTGAAAGACACGATTGGATTGCTGCAGAGTTCCAATTCAGCTCATCAAATGTGTAGCGCAAGGTAAGAAGAACTCCATGAACAAAGCTTCTCTTACATGCTTCACAAAGATCCCTCTCACCCTCTTCTACAACAGTACACAGCCACTGAATGAGTGATGAAATGTACTGTGCAACTGGGTTTTGACTGGTAATTACTTCTGTATCTTCATCTGTAGATTTCGTGTAACACTGAAGGCAATCATTTTCTTCAGAGAAAACAATAACACATCCAAGCTCCAAAACATACTTCCGAAATATAAGTCGGAAGGTTAATGCGCCAGCGTCACTTTCCCGAACTCGCGGGCTTAGCACGAGTTCTTTTGCCCATCTGATAACATCATTTATGGATGCACTCTGGGAAATTCCAGGAAGAGGTGTTGGAAACTGCAACAGAATGCGGAAAGAATTTTCCCTTAGCTTGTCCCAGCTATCAATTATAGACCCTACAAATGAAATTGTTGAATCTGGCAATGTTATGCTGTCATTATAAGGATGAACATCAGTCTTCCCTTCAGAGCGACGAATAGGCCATACATCTACCATTATAAGAATAAGCTCCATTGCAATTGTTTTCCTTTCATAAGGGGCAGAAGGGTAACAAGAATTAAATAGGAAGGAGCCCAACCACTTCATGAACTGGAAGAGATCTTCCGCTCTCTGCACAGTAGTGTCCATAACAGTGTCCACAGGATGAGCTTCTTTTACAATAGAGTTTGGTGATGGCAGCCATGATCCCTGCTTTAGCTGTCTGTCCAGTGCTGTGCGCACCCTAGCAAAAAACTTTCTAAATAAACCTGCCCATTTCATTTGAAATGCTGTTGAGCTACAACGCATATTCAATGGGACTGCTAGTTTAAGCAAACTCAGTTCCAAGGAGGATGGAAGACTTGATGTCTTAGGATTTAGGAAGAGAGATTCAGCAGCATCTATACGCAGAGTTTCATCACTGTGTGTCAGTGCCAAAACAAACCAATTAGCAGGTACTCTAACAGTAATCCCTTTAACAGATATGATTACAGCACCCTTATTATCCTCCTGCTCAAGCAATTCATCAGAATCCATATGAATGTCCCCTTCCACAAGTGCGAGATTTCGAGAGACCTTTAGCAGTGAAACCAGTGCGGCTATACATTGGTCACTTTTCAATGGCACATCCAATTTATTTGCATCTGCACTTGGGCCTACAGAGATGAATCCAAGCATTGCAAATATACTGTCTGTGTCAACTTCGATGACAGTGGGTACTGCATAAGTATTTAAATTGGATCGTAGCTTGGAATTACCAGATACTAATCCCCGCATCAAAGGAGGCAAGCACAACCCTCTAAAGGCATCATATCCTTGCTCAACACCATCCTCATTCCAGCATTCATCCCTTAAATTCTCAAGGAAGCATTTTAAAAACGATGTTGCAGCACAACAAACATCATCATCTATGTAAGCATAGGCTGTTTCTAAAAGGAGGTTTGATTTCAAGCTTAGAAGAGATTTGGCACCCAATCGCCTCGTCAAAGAAGCTAAAGGGATATATCTCCCTTTGCATCGCGGACCTAGGCGAAGTAAATCATTTGCAATGTCGCACAGAACCAATTTGACGCTTTGGTCTTCTGATGGAAGACACGATTCAATATCCAATAGGAGATCAAAGATGAGGTGCACTTGTTTTACAGTCTGACTCAAAGGATCTTCCAGGTTGCTCCATATGATTTTTAATACACGGTTGACAACATCCCTAGAGAAAGGCTTATAGTCACCAGAGAAGTCAGTGAAATCAGCCAAAACAGATGTCTTAATCTGCTGCAGACATATTTGAGTCACTGTCAGAGCATGGAAATTGAAGTGCCTATCAATGGGGTTCTCACAGTGCATGCAAAGCTCAGGCAAAATCCCATCATACAATACAGTCCATAAAGATCCATTTGAATGAAGCTGACGCACGTTGAGTGCTTTCCTTGGAATAGCCGTCAAAATCCCTCTGAGCAAACAAAGTCTACTCAAAACCGAGAGATCTCTGATTTCTTCACTCAGATGAAAATCAGAAAGTGCATCATGCGCAGCTAGATCCTCTTCATGGTCAGGAAAGATACCAAAGAGCCCTTGAGAAATAAACCAGGAAATCTGCTCGGTACTCATGAAAACCTGAATTGCAGCACAGAAGCAAACTCCAGAGGCCACCAGACAATCCCTCGAAAAGGCAGATGACTTCAGAACAGTCAGTATCGTCCTAACAGCACTCTTGAAGACAGCTGATGCCTCATCAAGTCCAGTAAACTTAGAAGGGTAACGCTGCAGCAAGTAGTACATGCAAGACATGGCCTCTTGGCACTGCTCCATCACAACTGGAGATGGCCGGGACCCATCATCTATGTCCCTAATCACTCCATCAAGCCCAGCAACCACATCCCATGCCATGATCTCTACACCCTTCTCAACTGCCTCATTCAGAAAACCCAACTTGGGGTAGCCAATCAGTGACAACGCAGCTCGAGACACCAAAAATCTCTTCTTTGCCTTGACACCAGAGGCACCATACTCTTCACACAGCAAAGTAAAGCAGGCACTAATGAGCGCAGAGAACTTGTTGCACTTGGCAAGCACAGATATTAGCACCCGATGGAGAGGGAGCGAGTTCTCAAAGAAGAGGATCTCCAAATAAAGCTTGGCGGCAGCAAGCACGACATCATCAGATATCGCTGGAGCAGAAAGAAACTGCACAAACGCCGAGGCGAAGTCCTTGACCACAACGATTTGCGCGTAGGTGGATGGCAGGGATATCAAATTGTTCAGCTGGGCGAAGAAATTGGACGCGGAGACCTGGGCCGGCACAAGGGGCAGTGCTTCCAGGTAGTGCTTGGGGAAGACGACCGATGTGTAGGTGTAGCGATGCCGGTGCTGCAGTGACCGCCAATTGGACGACATTATGCACCGATACCTACCAATTCAACCTGACAGACAGAGAGATAAATAAATAAATTCGTCAGTTCCAACACGATATTCTGGTCAACAACAAGAATGAATCACAATTGGGAAACTTAGAGCTCTTGTGATTCAGATGAGTAAAATAGGTATTAGACGAAGAACTAACCAAACCACGCGCTGCTCCCCACCTTCGCGTGATGCCGCCTCTTGCTGCTGTCTTCACCGGCCCGTTCTGCTCCTGGCCTCTGCTCTCTGCATAAGCCTGCAAGTCTGGCCTGCACCAAATTCAGTGATGCACGATTAGCTGCAGCAAGCAGCAGCAAGCAATTTGAATCCCTCTACCAGGGCCGGCGGCAAGCAAGCATCAACAAGCAGTGGCTGTTTGATTACACTAGTAGTAGTAGGTCTTCAACAGGTTTGGTCAGTGTATTGCGCAAACCCATGTGGAAAAAGTCATCAGCAAATGACTGAAAGCAGACAAGCAGACCTAGGCGCGGCGGCGGCAGGAAGCGCAGAAGAACTCCACGGCGGCCAGCAGGGGCACGGCGCCGCGGCGAGCTCCTAAACCTAGGTCGCCGCAGGGGATAAGGGGTGAGCGCGAGAGCGCGAGAGCAGAAAACTCACCGCCGAGTGGTTGGCCGTCGCCGGGAGGTGGCCGCCGGCGTCGAAGCGCACCGGAGCGTCGCCGTCGACTGCCACCGGAGCGCCGCCGCAGCTCGCCGCCACGGGGAAGAAGAGGTGAAGCGAAGGGGAGGGGAGGAGGGGTTTAGGGTTTCCTCTTCTTTTTTTTCTTTTTTTTTCCAAACTCTTCCCCTCTAAACCTAGTTTTTGCTCCGAGGCCACTCTGACACCAGAGTACCCTTTTCTTTAAGCCATATAGGGCGCACTTTATTCATCATTTTTTTAATGCACATTTTCTGTCAAGCCCACCAATGCATTTTCTCGCATAGTTTTCCCACAAAAAAGTTGTCATCTTATCAGTAATTTAATTATATACTCCCGCTGTAAAAGAAAATATAAGATCGTTTAGATCACTAAGGGGTTATCTTTTAGGTATTATTATATATATTAAAACACCGCTATCGCAAATACTTGTAGTGATTGGAGCACAGTCTGATTAAAATTTCCTTCCTCCCACTAGTAGATTTATTTTCTCTTGATATTTTTAGGCAACTAGCAACACTCTCCAGAAGATGAACAAAACGGTCACTTCTACCTGCCCCATCATAGCAGAGAGACCAATGTATTTATTAGACATAGTTGATAGCCTCTGTCATGATATTTAATTCATAGCAAACATGTGCCTCAAATCGACATCAACATTGAAGCTAAAAAATGTCACATTTTCCTTCACTCACCATCTGTTCAGAGCTAGTGCGATATTGATCAAGAACTTGTCTCAACGTGATTTGCATTAACAACATTTACCTTCATCGGGACTAGGGAATCACCAGCAAAAAAAAGGTGAAACTATGGTGCATTTTTGCACGCCCTTAAACCTTTGATGTCATGAACCCACCTTATGAGCCAAAAGACTTGATCCCCTCTGCACAAATAAGAAATAGATATGGAAACAAAGAATCTCCTTGACGGAGACCCCGAGTTGGTACAAATTGGTCAGTTTGATAATTGAATCTAACCTTATACTTTACTTACTTCACACATGCCATTAATAAATCAACCAACTACCTCTGAAACCACCAACTCAATCATTGTGTCCTCCAAAAAAAATCCACTCAACATGATCATATTCTTTGTGCATATCAAGTTTCACTCCACAATACCCCTCGTTCCCATGTTTTTCATTTTTATCATATGTATACACTCATAAGCCAACAAGCTATTATCAGTAGCGAGGCGCCCGAGCACAAAGCACTCTGAATAGGAGAAATGATTTTATCTAGTACTCTCTTCAACCGCATAGCTATCATTTTTATAACTTTGTAAAGCACATTACATAAGCTAATAAGATGATATTGGGTAACTCTATCCGTAGCTTCAGTTTTGAGGATAAGGGCAATAACAATGCCATTCCACCAATCAAGTATGACTTTATCATTCATACCACATAACACTTCATTGCATAGAGTATCCCCAATAATATAACAACATTTAAAAAAAATATTGCATGCAAACCATCATACCTGGAGCTTTCATGTCGCCAATTTTAAAAAGAGCCTTTTTCACATCTTCCGTCGAATAGGGCCTCTGAAGCTTCTCCTACATGTCGGAAGTCATTTAAGGTATAACTTTCTCAAGAATTCCCGGATCAACATCATCCACCTCCCTGGTAAACAGTCCAGAAAAGTAACTAGTGATCATCGGGTTAAGGTATGCAGTACCTTGCCGACGAATCCTTGATCATCCTTTAGATGTTTCTTTTTTGTTGCATGCCCTCCTCACACTAGCAGAACACTGAAAATAAGACGTGTTCCGGTCTCCAAACTTGAGCCAATCCACTCTACTCCTTGCGCATAGTACAGTTCTTGCTCAATAAACTCTTATATGTCTATCATTAATTATTTTTGCCGAGCTAGCCAGGTTTTCATCCGTCAACACATCTCGTGTTACTTTCTCTGAGCATTATGTAACCTTTTTCGATAATCATCTTCTTCTGAGCCCAGGCTCATCTGCACCCGCCCTGACGAAAAAAATCAAAACAAACACTAGAAAAAAAAATCAAAAAATTCTAATTTTTTTTGCATGGTAGATAATTTGATGCGAGAGGTCCGCTCCAATTTTAAAATCATTTGGACATCTGAGCAGCTCTCTGCAAAAAAGAAAAATTCGGGATCTGTAAAAAGGTTTACTGTTCATGCATTGTTCCGACCCGATTTGTCTTTTTTGCCGAGAGTTGCGCCGATGTCCAAATTGTTTGAAAAATGGAGCGAACCTCAAGCATGAAATTTTCTACCATACAATTTTTTTTTGAATTTTTCTAAAAAAATTATGATATTTGTTTCTGACCGGGTGCAGATGAACCTGGGCACCGAATCGCTGCACTTAACCTTTTTCCTCTTTCTTTGCAAAACATTTTTATCCCAATGACAAGAATCTGGTGGATAGCAGCAAGTTTTCCCGCTAGATCATGAGCATGCGCTGCAGAATCCGACGCAGTCCATTCCCTAAACTGAGCCTCACGTAACCAGCGAGCTTCGAATTACAACACCGTTGGTCCACTATAATCAGACTGTTGGCCTTCATCCCAATGCATCAAAGTTGCTCTGTGATCCGACCGACTGTACTCTAGGTTTTCTAGCATAGCATCAACAAATTTGACACCCCTTCCAAGAGTGTGGATCTTTTGTACCCCGATACGAGTGTACCCTCTATCTAGACCATCCAGTTTGCGTGAAGATTCGTGCTATCCTTTATATAGATATTTCTATTTTTTATTTCTTCCAAATAAGAGAACATTTGACCTTGAAACTTTGCATATCAACTATACACAACGAATGTACCCTTCGGCTCGCGAGCTCATATGCACCTTTATGAATAGTAAAATCAAGAAAAAAGTAAAAACATTCGGAAAAAAAATCTGATTTTTTGGGGAACAAACATTGACGAATTCTCAACATGTGTGCAAAATTTCTTGAAGAACAAACATTCCAAAATTCTTTCTAAAAACCAAAATTGATGCTTCAAGAAACAGACTTTTGGGGCATCAATTTGTTCTTCTTACTAATGCGTTTTTGGAATGTTGTTTCTTCATGAAAATTTGCACGCATGTTTAGAATTTGGCAATGTTTGATCCCAAAAAGTTTCAAATTTATTTAGAATTTTATTTGCAATTTTTAATTTGTTTACTATTCATAAGGGTGCATATGAGCTCGCGAGTAGAAACTTCATGTCCTATACACAAGTGTCACTCATTGTATATAATGTTTCCGATTTTCTTGATGAAACATAGATTTGTCAAATTTCAAATGAATCGTATCATTTTTAAAATTTTATGTTGTGCCAAAAAATCCATATACTTTTCTACACATGGTAGTGCTTGTGTGATGTAGATCCACAAAGTTTCGAGTTCAAATATTCTTTTATTTGGGAGAAACAAAAAAGAGAAGTTTCCTTGTACGAAATTTAATTTTTTAATGCAAGAGTGGAACGTGAGAATAGAGGGTACACTGATATAGGGGTACAAGTACAACCAGAACTTTCCCTTCCAACTATCACTCGTAAGAGCCCGGTCAAGCTGTTCCCGGACCTGACCCCCAAAAAATCTGAAAACTTTTTTGCACATGGTAGTACTTGTGTGACGTTGATCCGCAAAGTTTCGAGTTTAAATGTTCTTTTATTGCTCTCCCTGGCGACTCGGGGGGCGAACCCTAGCGCCGCCACTCACCCACCCGTCCCTCCCTCATCTCGCCGCCGCCAGAGGCTACGGCCAGTGAAGCTCGGCTCGATCCGGGGACGGCGGCGGCGGGGCACTTCTTCGGCTGGCGCGTGGAGGCAGGGCGAGCTGTCTCTCCAGCGCACTGGTGGTGGCGGTTTCCGCTGCGGATCTCGCTGCGGTGGCTCGGCGGTCAATGCCTGGGCTACGACAGCGGTGGCGGTCGGCATATGTGCTTTGCTGGCCCATTCTCCGGCGACCTTGACCTGGTTCGCGAGGTCGAGCCCACTCGGATCTGGCGTCCTTCAAAGGCAGCAGCTCGACTCGGCCGGCTCCGGCCAGTAGCCACGGCTGGGTGGATGGGGGCGTGTTGGAGGTGGTGGTTGTGTGGCTCGTGGAGGAGGTTTGGCTGGTAGTCGGCGGTGTTGGTTCTTGTGGAGCTCAGATTTGGCTTGGTTACAGGGGCTGCTCTGCTTTGGTTGTGGATGGGGAGGGTCCTGGTGGCTGTATGTGCTGGTGGTGGGGTGTGGCCGGCGGCGAGGGCTTGGATGCGGGCTGCAGCTGACACCGAGCTGACTTCGGCTATGCGGGTGCTCGAGATGAGTGTCTGCGTCACCGAAGCCTCGTGCTAGTCCTAGCGAGGACGCTCGCCGTGGACTGGTAGGAGGGTGGGGAGGTCTCGAGCTGCTGGACTCAGTGACAACTTCGGCGGAGTTGATTGGGATGGTTTGCTTAAGGCGAAAGCCTTGTGTCGATCTCATCGGCAACGATGACGGCGACGCCTTCGGCGCCGCTTCCCTTCATGAAGGCGTCATCGGGAAGCTACCTTGCCCGCTCATTCGTGTGCCCCGGGCGAAAGCCTCAGATCCATCTCTGGATCAGACAATGATGGCATCTTGATGTCGTTTATCCCCCTTGGGGGCGTTGTTTCTGGAGCCACAGTTCCATTCTTGGTAGCTTGATGTCTGGGTTGGAGTGCTTGTTGGGTTGTTGGAGTGTAGGGTGGTGGCGGTGGAAGTGATCTATGGCAGCGACAATTCCTTGGTCATTCTGGTGCTGTTGGTTGACCTATCTCCTGGGGGCTCGTGACAGCGGTAAGGTCTCGGAGCTCGGTGCCCTTCGACGACGCCTGAGTTTGGTTGCCTTGCATAGTGTTCTGGTTCCCTCTATTTGTGATGGTGGTCGTGGTGTGGCCCAGAGGAGGTGCAGTGCTGTCTCGGTGGAACATGGCCCTTCGGCACGATCTGCGACTCTCTCCGTCTCGTCGTGGCTGGGTAGTGGGAAGCCCTTCGACGGTGGCTGCGACTCTCCTAGTTCTTCAAGGTGCAGAGTGATCGCAGGGCAGCAAGCGACTTCTTCTCTACGTCTTCTCGGTGACGTATCTCCTTTCGACTGATCCAAAAATACTAGTTCCCGCTCTTCTCGGTCTGACTAGTGGTGATGAGTGCTAAGCTCTTGGTGTTGGCTGCTTGCCAAAGCTCATTTCTGGTTCTTCTCTGTTCTGTTGTTCCTTGTGCCTTCTCTTTTGTTCTTTGTTCCTCTTACGTGTGTCGGGTGCTATTTTTGTAGCCGTTGTGTTGTATCTCAATCTCATCTATGATAATGAAAATGGTTCAGGCCAGCGTAAGCCCGTCATAGCACCGTCAAAAAAAATGTTCTTTTATTCGGGAGAAACAAAAAATAGAAGTTTTCTTGCATGAATTTTAATTAATGCAAGAATGGACGGTGAAGGTAGAGGGTACACTGATAGAGGGGTATAACCGAACTTTCCCTTCGAACTATCATTTGTAAGAGACCGGTCACCCGGACCCTACCCCGGTGTATAATAAGTAAACTAACCAAAGTCCGTCAGATTACATTCCTGAATCACATCTCTGAATTCTTGCATCTATTGTTCTGGATGTGGATTTCCCCCTTCTTTCTCAAAAGAATACATTTTTTAAGAAATGGAGGAGGACCCCCGGCCTCTGCATCTGGACGATGCATGCAGCCACTTTATTAATTATTCATACAAAACCTTACAAAGTCATACAAAAGTAAGACTAAAGCCACCGTCTAGGCAACATTTGTCGCTACTTCTATCTAGTTGATGAAGGGATACTGATAGTCTGGGCCTAATACCAAACAGACCTCGCAGCCAAAGCTAACATCTAAGACCTGAGGTCCCAACCAGGACACCTGCCGGGTATGGGGCACCCACCAGTCCGGCGCACTCCTCAACCTGGACGTCTGCCGGGTATGAGGCCGCCGCAACCACCTGCCACCAATCCATCTTTAGTGCTGTACTGCTGCATGTACCTTGCCCGGTCTAGCTGCCGTCGACGCCACCATGACGCCAGACAATGCCACCATCCTGCGCTCGTCCATCATCACACGCCCACCGGCGAGACCCCGCTGCTCCATGCCGCTGAGACCCGTCGTTGTCGACGTGTCAGATACCACAACGCTCCTCCTCTTGTCCCCTCTAGCCAACACTTGCTCCAGAACGATGCCCCCATGAGGGAGAACGACATCGAAACGTCGCCATCGTCCGATCCAGTAGATCCAGATCTAGGGTTTCCCCCGGAACCTTCCAATCAGGTTGACGTGACCTGCAACGACGATGCCTCGAGAAGGGAACGACGTTCGAGACGCCGCCATCGTCCGCTATGACCGCAGTCAGGAGCGATTTTCACCGGAAGCCACGTCGTCCCGATCTCGCTGTTGGCTGGAACCGAGCGGTGCCCACCGCCGAACCGGTGACGTCGCTGCCGATCGGGTCACGCCACCGCCGTGCGACGCCCCCCATGGAGATCCCGATCGAGATCGAAGACGACCCCGACCGAAACCCCGCCACCAGCGCCGCCGCACCGCGCCACCTCCTCCTAGCCCAGTCGCCGCCGGATCCAGCCGCCCCCTCCTCTGGGAGACCAGCCGGACGAGGCGCCCCTTGTCCCCGAATAGCCGACCCGCGCCACCGCCCGTGCCGCACGGGCTTCGCCCGGCGGGCGCACTCCGGCGACGGTGAGGGGAGGGAGACGTTGACGAGTGGGAGTCGCCGGTGGCGGCCGATCTAGATCTCCCGAGACGCGCACGCGGGGCGCGTCGCGGGAGCAGTTGAGCTCGAACCAGGAGGGGTGCGCAAAGAAGTGGATCTTTTCTTATATAATGGGGGATAAACATGGTCCTCAGAAAATTTTTAAATGAGTATCAAGATATTTTTTGATGAATGGTTTCACCACACACCAAACTTGATCCTCAATAAATGGGGGAAAACCCCTGTGCATCACCTGTCAATTCTAAGAACTGAACTCGGGTCGTTAGGCTGCACAACCGCATGCCCAACCACTGAGCCAAGGCTCTCTTTGCACTCAAAAGAATACATGATATCATTAAGATCACAAAAACCAACCATGGCATATCACAAACATCATGTAATTCTCTAATCCGTTGCCAAGTCAAATGTGTGTTCCCCCATTTCGTTGCCAAGTCAAATGTTTGTTCCTTCATTTAGGCTCCCCATACATGCCTCTGAGCCTTCCATATAGTTGTCCGTCGGGCATCTCCCAGCAAAACTGACTTTGTTTTCGCATGAGTATGTTATCAGAGGAATCTGATTTGCAGCTTCAACAATCAAAAAGACGCGGAAGAACAGTCAAGTTTTAAACACAAGCCAGACAAAAAATCAAGCAGAGGATATCAGTGTGTGTTACAATGGCACAAATATTCACCACGTTCATGAACACTTTGAGCTAGTAGCAAAAGCTTGAGAACAGAGCACGACAATCACAGTGGAAGTTTTTCTTCATTTTTTCTCTTGCGGGGTATCACAGTGGGAGCTGACGACCAGCTGCACCAGCACGGAAACCATAGAGGATAACAGAGCAGGACTACTATGACATGTCCCTTCTATACAAAGTCAACTGAAACAATCCTGTACAGGAATATACTTGTATACACACAATAACTGTTGTCTGATTGGCCTCCATCGAGCAATCAGACTAGTAAAAAGAAGACAATGCCCGACTTGAAAATAATTCCGACATACATTCGACGGAAACAACCAAGCTCACCGGAACGACCATTGTATCTCCTCGAGAGTTCTTCCCTTGGTCTCCGGCACCCAGAGGATGATGAACACGAGCGTGAACGCGCTCACAAGCGTGTAGCACACAAAGGTCCCTGTCAAGATCGTAAACAAACAGAAATGGTCTCCTTCAGGTCCGTGACACGGTCCATAATTCTACTTGAAGCTGTGTTCGGTTGACAGGGTTGTGAAGGGGTTTTGGCAGGGATTGAGGTGGATTTAATCCCCTACAAGTCAAAACCCTCCCAAATCCCCCCCAATCCTCTTGACAAAGGGTGTAACCGAACAAGGCCCGAGGGAAGAGGGAAGAGTGTGAACCTCCAGCACTCCAGCTGAGCAGCAAGTTTGCTGTCATTGTTATCCCAAAGGAGGTCAGCCAGTTGGCGAGCGTCGCGAAGCTTCCCACCAGGCTCTTGATGCTAACCGGCAGGATCTACAAACACATAAAAAGTACAGAGGTATGGTTATGTGAAGGCTCCTGTGACATGCCTAAACCACATTACTTATGAGCTACGGTGCTGGTATACAGTGTGAAGATTCACTATACCTCGGACATTATGACCCATGGAATGGCGCCCATACCGAAGGAGAAGGTGATTACACAAGTCTGCACAAGTGTTCAGGTTAGTATTTCGGGCAGAGCTCGTGGATCTGCGATGTAAATTTTCAGACCAAACAATCTAGTTGGTAGATGGACATACCACAATAGCAAGCAAGGAGACCATGCTTAATATGTAATACATGTCAGAATCTTGTGGAACGTTGTCCTGGAACAAATTAATCATGATAATATAAGAAGGTCATTCCGCACAAGAGGCCCTGCGATAATATCACCAATAAAAAAAATCCCCTATCCACGTAATAGACTATTATAAGGGTGTTGGTATATCCGTATATGTAATCTGTATTTTATTTATACTGGAACCCTGTACTAAACAAGAACAACAATAACAACAACAAAGCCTTTAGTCCCAAACAAATTGGGGTAGGCATCAGCTGAAACCCATAAGATCTCAAAACAAACTCATGGTTCTGGCACATGGATAGCTAACTTCCACGCACCTCTGTCCATGGCTAGTTCTTTCGAACCCTATACTAAAGAAACCTGAAAATACCTCGAGGAAAAATATGACAGCAACGGCAAGAAGGCTTAGAGTCATCCCGGCAGAAGAGATCTGGAAGTTGAAGCGAGAGCTAAATTATAGTTAGAGACAGGTAACAATCTGGTTTCACAGAGAGGAGGAAGTTACAATAAGTAGGATCCGTCTGCCAGCTCTGTCTAGTAACCAGGTTGTAATTCCAGTGGCAAGAACCTGATGATAAATGATGTCAGCAGCTTAATGTGAACTACTAAGAAACAAGAAATGATCTATCAAGTTGCACACCATAATAGCTCCAAGTCCACATGCGGCCAAGTTGCCGTTTGTAAGACCTGAAGAGCTTCTCATGTTAAATACAGAAGATAAAATTGACTATAATATAACACTACAATATTGCGCTGAAGGAAATTTAATGACCAAATTGTGCAACTTGCCTGCAGCTTTGAAGATGCTGCCTGCATAAGACAGTATAGCGCTGATCCCGCTTAGCTGTTGCAGTACAAGCAGGCCAATTCCTAGCTGCCAGGTTGTACCACAATCACGTTTACAAAATGCAATTGTGAATTTTGGTATGGAATAAACCAGCAAGTCAAGGAAGTTACTATCAGGGGCATGCGGAATTTCTTTTGGTTTAACTCTTGGAAACGGATTGCCGTCCTTTTGTTTGCTGATGCTACCGCTATCTGCGTAATTTGCAGAATATTAAAGCAAGCGAACATTGGTGACTAAGCTGAAAGTACGTCACATAGATAGATTTGTAGTTGGTCAGACCAGAAGAACGAAAAAGGAAGGTGCTTGCCTTTATATCATTCACTTCTGAGGTGATGTCGGTCTCAGATCCTCTCAAAACTTGTAGGGAGGCTTCGAAATCATCCATCTTGTTCATCTTTGCCTAGAGATTGATGCAAAAGATTGGTTAATGAAAGTTTCAGAATGATGCGGCACTTTGTATACATTTGCGTATACAAACCAGCCATCTTGGAGATTCTGGAATGAAGAACAGGCCAGGTATCAATATTGTGCATGGCAAGGTTCCTAGAAGAATGATAACCAGAGATTTGAATCAGAAATAATCAGGGTGCAGAAACTAAAAGCATACACATTCGCTTAAGCTCATAAAGTACAAGCGAAACACGGCAACGTTTCCTTCAAAAGCTTAAACAGAAATATTTCCTTCTGGCATTTACTGTTACTGATCTTGTGAACTTAAATATCAGAGGTTAAGTGAAAACAACAAAGTTCAGTAACGAGCCGGCACTTAGTCATGTTACCTATCAACGCAAGCATCCTCCAAGAAACAAACATCCCTAGCACATAGGCCAACATCATCCCCGTTGTTACAGACAACTGCAGAATGAACAATTGCACAAGCTAATAGGTCTTTGCTTGACAAGAAGACAAGATGCATGGGAGGATAGGCCTACCGGGTTCACAGAGCCCAGAGCGCCCCTCTTGTTCCGAGGAGAAATCTCTGCTATGTATACAGGCACCTGTTATCACATAACTCACAGATCAAGACCAAGTATTTTAACTAGTCCAAGATTCTTTGGACAACAAATAAACTTCACCAATGGGATGGTCAACTTTGTTCCAACAAGCCACAGTACTGACATCCTGATGATCTTTTTCTTTTCTTTTCTCTGAACAACTTAACCAGATAGATGCGTGCATAGATCTTCTATGGCAAAAACAAGCAGGCACAGAGTGTTTAAACGAACCGTGTAGGATATGATACCAACACCAAATCCTTCAATCAGTCGCCCCATATACAGAAACGTAGTGTCCTGTAAAACAAACGCCGAGAAGTGTCAAGTTCAGAAGCAGCAAACAGTGAAACTAAGCTCCGGAAAAGAAGGTATTGACATACTTTTGCCGAGGAGATGGCGAGCCAACCGATGATGTTAGGAATAGCAGCAATCATCAACGCCTGGAAAATCAATTCAAAATCTTGTTAGAGCTCAAGAGAAGATCGTCAGTTCAGTTAGCTACATACATACAGAAGATACGACCAACATACAGAAGTTTTGACACCGCAATAAACCACCACAATCGAGGTCGACTTTGCAGTTTTCGGCAAAAAGAAAAACAGCGGCCCACCGTAATCTTTCTGCAAGAAGCAGTGATGGCTTGCTTAACGGACCGTGACGCTCTTTCTGACGCGTGGGGCCCGACCTCCGGGCGGGGCGATGACGGCCGAGACCAAATAGCTGTTAGACATTTTGACGAACACCTCGCGTGCGCGCCAGCGCCTCCCTCTGGCTCGCGCGCTCCGGCTGCTGCGGCTCGTCTCCCGGGCGTACCGGAGACGATCCCCTGGCTAGCTCCCGGGGAGGGACACCGGCCGGAACCCTGCGCGGCGCAGCTTGTCCGTCCGCGGCGGCGAGCTCATCGCCTCATCCTGGTTGCGTCCCACGGGATTCAGTTGATTCACTCTCGCAAAGATGAATGCTGCTATACTGACGACACTCGACGCACGATTCTTGGACGATGCTATCGATAGAACTATGCGTATGTAAGATGCTACACACCGTCAGCCGATGTTTGGACGATGCTACTGATCTCACACGAAGTGGAGGCCGACCGCTGGATCAAAGCATCGTCTTCGGCCAGTGGGTGTCGGCAAGTGCAGCACAGCCGCTGGATCATGTGTCGTGTGAGAATCGGGCACGGAGTGTCGGGAACCGAGTAGTTCCAAAAAAGCGCATGGAAGAGCCTACCAACTAAACTTTGCAATGCACACTAGTGGTTGGGACGCCATCCGGTGACGCCACTTAAGAAGAAGCTGTGCACACATTTTTATTTAAAAAATAAATAGTCCTTGCCTCTGTATAAAAAAATATCAAAAAAAAAATCCTCGCCTTCATCTAAAAAAAAGTAAAATAAATTACCACCGCAGCCTACCAGCAAGTGCCACTTTGCATAACTCTTCATTTAAAAAATACTAGAGGTCCTCACCTCCATCTAAAAAAAATACATTTAAAAAATAATCCACACCTTCATCTAATTTTTTTTCTAAAAGATTCCTCACCGCGGCTTGCGCCACGTGGCATAGCTGGTTGGCCGCCCTTCACGCGTAGCTTAATGGGTTTAATGTGTCTAGCTTCTTGTTGCTAAGTTTTTTTCGTTAAGGGTGCATAGTTAATTGAGATTTAACCAAGTCTCGGTCAAGTGACATAACATGTAAGAGAGAAAAAAAAGAATTGAAAAGAAAATTTTGCACGTCGCAATGTAAATCTTATGGATGTAGCATTGACCGAGACTTAACGAACTCTTAGTCGACTGAGACTTAGTAAGACTGTTTCATTAATTAGTTGTAGGCTGTAAATTATGTTTTCCCTTAAGTACGAACACGCATGGTTTCTTTGTGGAGTCATCAAACTCTGAATTAATTATCTTGTCACATCAGTTTTTTTTCTGGCAGCTTTAGGTCATCTCCAAAGCGGACCCTCAAACCACCCGTAATCATCCAGACCGAGCGGTCTGGACGCACTTTGGCATAAATGTCGTCCTGTACCTGTCCGCGAACCAGTCCGGTTGTTCATTTCCCCGCAAATCGGAAGCAAACTATGGGGCTTTGCGGGAGTACGGAGCTCCGCCATGCAGGATTCTGACATCCCAGGCCACCCGAAACTACACCATGACCCCGCATCTCCATCCCCTCCCCCTTCCTCTGCATATGCTTCCCCCCTCGCCGATGTTGCTGCTATACCACTCGACCGCCCGCCAAGCCGAACCTCCGCGAACTCTGCCACTCCAACCTGTCGTCATGCCACTTTGCCTATGTCACCATTCCACACTTCTCAACCATTCGCCGCGCAAGTACCAACCGCTCCCGGATGCCGTCCGTGGGGGTGACCATGCCCAACAAGTGTTCGGTGCAATGCTTGTGCTAATTTTTTGACAATTTTCCTTCCTTCTTTGAAGCAATGGATTCGGACATGGAATACATCTACAAACACTATGTTGAGTCCTCCACCAAATCGTTCGATAAGGAGGATTATGCGGATGAAATGACGATGGTGTAGGCGGTTCTTACCGACGCGGAGCGTGCGGAAGAGCATGTTCTCAACTTCAAGGGATCGATCAAGGGTCATCGAGTGCTGAACAGGAACACCGAACAAGGCAGGGGGAGGCATTTGACGTTGATGGACGACTACTTTACATCATTTGACGTTCATGGAGGTCAGGGCACAGAAATATTTCTTTGGTGTAAAATAGGGCACCCAAAATATCCAAACTACCTTGATCACTACATACTTCAATCCAAACATTCAAAGTTTTAAAGATGCAAGCTTAAACATAGCACAATCGATTCCTACAGGCACTACAAACAACTACTCCTCATCACTAAGGTTGTCCCAGTCTCGTCATCCTCATCGTCCTGCTAGACCTCGTTGGGCTGAACCTTGTCGTCCAAATCGCCCTTGATCACCCTTGAGGGCCCAACCTCGTCCTCATTCTCGATCGCCCTGTTGCACCGCATGTCCCTACTGCCAAACAACTCATACTCCGCTTGCACGAGGTGCAGGTTTTCTGCGCCATAGCCACCACATTAGTCTCAGGAGTGTTGCACTGCTCTAGGACGATACTATCTCCTTGCGGGTCACATTATGCACTTCGGGACCAATGAACTCCGCCACGTCCCAGGATTATACGTCGGGAAAGTTCAGCTCGTGCTTCGGCAGGACAACCTCCAACACGCAATGCCAAAGGTCCTGAGCCAATGCCGCCCCCCGTTGCACAACAACTCGACGGCGTAGTGGTTGGACGGTTGGAACCAAATGCAGGGGAAGCCCGCCTTTCATATCGGCTCAGGGCGCGGCAACATCCTCGGCTCAGTGGTGGTGGTGGAGCAGCGGCTGGGTGGGCACAGGGTGGCGGTGGATCTAGTGACGAGGCGATGCGGAGGTGGCAGTGGTGGCAGGAATCGGTCTGCGCGACGGCGGTCGATTAGGTCCACAAAGGCGGCGACAACCATGCAATGACTGTATGAGATGGATCTGGCGGCGGGATGGTGCGGGTTTGTCGGTGGTGGCTAGATTCGACAGTGGCACTGGCGAGGGAGGGAAGTGGCTGGGGGGAGGGGGGAGGAGGGTATGCTGGCGGTTGGCGTGCGTCTGCAATTTTGGTTTGCGGCAGCCGCACGCGTGATGTATATTTGCATCACTTTGATGCAAAAAAAAAGGTCCTAATGGTCTAAAAATTGTTTTTGGGCAGCGACCCTGTTTTACATCATGTGAAGATGCTCTAGTTCACTGAAGCTGCTGCAGCAGAGCTGCCCATCTACCTATTCTACTGTAGCACCCCACATGTCACTGTGTGGGACCAATTGTGTGTAGGATAGTTGACGTGCTGCAGCTGTGGCACGTGTGGGGGCGTGTGTGGCGCGCATGCGTGCACCTCATGGAGACAGCTTGGACACTGGTCTGACGGTGGTCGATGGCGACACGAAGAAAGCCTCGACATACCGCGCCTCATGTAGAACCTCCAATAATTTTGAGATACTCCATAAATAAGTTTAGACCGAGCAATCTTATCCACGTGTTTTTTTGTTGTTGATTTAAATGGTGAGAAATGGATAGATTGCTCACATGATTGCACTGCTGTCTGTGACAGTTGCAATCGAACGGACGTATCAATCAATCAAAGAAAAGCACTGGCATTAACCCTTGCTAAATACTGCACTATGATGCAACAGGTAGCAAACGAGTAGCTAGGAGCAGTAACTGCGTTGGAAAAGACAAGCGGGTTAAGTAAAAAATCTCACCCCTTTGTGGCCAACGTGCTCCACCATCTGGCCGCTGGCGACGGCCCCCGCCATGGCGCCGATGTTGCAGAGCGAGCCGAACACCGAGAACTGCGGCACAGCCACAGCGTCGTCAGCCACTGAGGCCCTGGGCCAAGCCTTAGCCAAGCTAGCGAGGCGGCCGGCCGCAACAGAGGTAGTACTACAGTAGTAAGACAATGGAAGGGGGATACTGACCTCGGAGACGGAGAGGCTGAGGTCGCGGGTGACGGCGTCCTGCGTCGGCGAGGAGAAGCCGCCGGTGAAGCCGAACTGGATGGGGCCGAGCGCGACGACTAGCGTGCAGAGGAATGCGGGGACGTGGGGCTTGCGTGTGGCGTACCACCAGCTCCCCGTGCTCGCCAGCAGCGGCTTCCCCATGTCCTTGTCGTCGTCGCTCCCGCCGTTGCCGTTCATGGCGCCTGCAGCCGGCCCTCGCTCGCTTGCCGATGGACGAGAGAGAGGGGTAGGAAGAAGAAGAGGATGCGACGTTGAGATGGGGAGAGGTAGTTGGGCGGGCTCGTCTCTTGTCAGGCCGGGTTTAATCGGGTCAACCCTACGCACTGCCCGAGCCCCGGTGTCTGCTCGCCACAATTTGTTAAAATTTATTATCGGCCAGCGCAAATGATGGGCACACCAGCACCGAACAAGCTAGGTGGCACTCCAATGCTTGTGCATGGGCTGGTCCATTTTGAAATGCACACAAATATTTGTGCCTCGAATGGTCCACTTTCACATGTACTACTCGAGTACTAGCTCCCTACTGGTTTATTAGTCCCGTTTACAATTTATGCTAAATTTTGATCAAAGATTTAACTGATAAAATATTAATGCATGTCAACAAAAAAAATATTGTTGCATCCGTATTTGAACATAGTTTTTAATGATATAATTTTTTATGACATGTATGAGCATTTTGTTAGCTAAATTTATGATTAAAATTTGGCACAAATTATAATAGGGACCAACAAACCAAGACGAAGGTAGTACGTATTTGTTTGTGGCTGTTTGCCTTGTACTACTTGAAGAGGCTGGCTTAATTCTGTCGTGTACTCAAATACACGCGGTACATATGTGCAAAGAGGGGGCGGTGAAGATTTCAAAGTAGTCTCATTTACCGAGTACAGAACGTTTGTGTGACGCCTGGATAATTAAGCTACAGTAATCCTTTATTAATGATGCCACATCACCACTATTATTGTTACTAAAATCACTCTGGTTCAAATCCCGTCCGAATTCAAAATTCGAAATCAAGTCAACCGTTAAAGGTTTTTAAATATTAAAACTAAAATGTTCGGTTGGTGCCAAATAATGCATAGATAATTATTGTCGAGAAACTACACTTTTATAAAATGTTTAAGTAAACTAAATGAATAAAACAGTAGCTAAAACAATTAATTAAAAGCCTTTTGAATTTTATAAAATATTAAACTATTTTTTTCAGGGGTAAAACTTTTTGAGACAGTAGTTGGAATTGTAACTCCATTTTAGATGTGGGTTTTATTTTTGTAAAACTATAAAGTGTTAAAGAAATAAAAGTAAACAGAAAAGACAAAAGGGAAAATAAAAAAGAAATAAAAGCAAACAGAAAAGACAAAAGGGAAAATAAAACAGAAATAAAAAGAAACCCCCCAGGCTAGTTGGGCCTCGGCCCAGCCAGTGGCCTGCCAGGCCGGCCCACTCCCTCCCTTGGCCTATGACCCCCTGGGGGCACCGAACCCTAGCACCCCCTCACCCCACTTCCCCCCGCACGGTTCCCTCTCCCTCCCCTGATCCCTTTCTGGATCGGGAGCGCCCCAGCGCTCATCGCCTCGATCCCGCCGCCGCCCGGAGACCCCGTCGCCGACCACCGCTGCCTGAGGTCTCCGCCGACGCCGCCATCGCCCCGCGTGCCTCGGCCTCCATCCCGTGCCGAGGCCGCCGTTCCTGCGCCGCGCCATCGACCCCGTCGCCTCGCCGCAGTCGTCGCCGGCGACCCGGACGCCGCCCCTTCGTCGTCCTCCTCCCCGAGCCCACTGCCCCGTCCCTACGAATCCCCAGTGAGGCCCCATCTTCTCCTCTTCCCCGCACCACGCTGGTCGCGGTCGTCACGGACACTCCGCTCCCGTGCGCTCGCCCGCAACCCCCTCGCGCACGCTCACCATGGACGGGCCGCGCCCTGGTCGCGCGTCACTCCGTCTAGCCACGCCCGTCGCCCCGCGCCGACGCGCCTCGCCTGCGGCCTCGCCCTCCCGCTGCTGCCTCCGGACGCCTCCGTCGCCCTGGCCCCCTTGCGGTTCCCGCAGTGGCTGCCGCCGCTCGCCGTCCCACCTCCGCCCCCTGGTCGCGCTCCGGCGAACACTCGCCGCGCCCTGGGTCTGCCTTCAGGCGCCCACGCCCGAGCGCCTCCGCCCGGCTCCGCTCGATTAGCCACACCCGTTATGGCCCCTCTAGGCCACTAACAAGGGGGCCCCGCCCCCTAAAACGTTTAAAAAAGGAATTAAAAAAGAATTTAAAAAATAAAAATATTAATTAATTAATTAATCAACTAAATTAATTAACTTAATTAATTGAGTTTAATTAACCTAGTCAATTAACTAAACTAATTAAACCTGCTTAGTTAGTCTTAGACAATGACAGTGGGACCCACATGTCACTTTGACTAGGTCAACTAACTAGTTGACTGCTGACATCACCCTGACATCATGCTGACGTCATAATTGCATTTTTTAATTAAATTAATTCTGTTAATTCTAAAAATGAATTAAATATTTAAAAATTAATATAAAATAATCCGTAGCTCGGATGAAAAAACTTTGTACATGAAAGTTGCTCAGAACGACGAGACGAATCCGGATACGTAGCCCGTTCGTCTGCCACACATCCCTAGCATAGTAACCACGCAACTTTCCCCTTCCAGTTCATCTGTCCGAAAACGCGAAACACCGGGGATATTTTCCCGAATGTTTCCCCCCATCACCGGTATCACCTCATACCGCGTTAGAACACGTCTAGCTCTGCTTGTTGTCCTGTTATGCACTTGCTTGCTATGTATTTACTGTTTCTTCCCCCTCTTCTCTTCGGTAGACCCCGTGACGATGTTGATGCCCCTGTGGTCGACTACGTCACCGACGACCCCTCCTTCTTGTCTGAGCAACCAGGCAAGCCCCCCGCTTGATCACTAGATATCGCCTATTCTTCTCTATACTGCTTGCATTAGAGTAGTGTAGCATGTTACTGATTTCGGTTAATCCTATTCTGTTGCATAGCCTGCCATTGTTGCTACAATTGTTACCCTTACCTGCTATCCTACTGCTTAATATAGGATGCTAGTGTTCCATCAGTGGCCCTACACTCTTGTCCGTCTGCCATGCTATACTACTGGGCCGTGATCACTTCGGGAGGTGATCACGGGTATATACTATATACTTTATATACATGACACATGTGGTGAGTAAAGTTGGGTCGGCTCGAGAAGTACCTGCAAGTGATTCTGATGAGGGGGCTGAAAGGACAGGTGGCTCCATCCCGGTAGAGGTGGGCCTGGGTTCCTGACGGCCCCCGACTGTTACTTTATGGCGGAGCGACAGGGCAGGTTGAGACCACCTAGGAGAGAGGTGGGCCTGGCCCTGGTCGGCGTTCGCGGATACTTAACACGCTTAACGAGATCTTGGTATTTGATCCGAGTCTGGCCATTTGGTCTATACGCACTAACCAACTACGCGGGAACAGTTATGGGCACTCGACGTCGTGGTATCAGCCGAAGCTCTTCTTGACGTCAGCGACGAAGCGGCGCTCGCCGGATTGGACTGGAACGCCTGCTAGGCTAGGTCTGCTTCCGGCCGCGTACGCAACGTGCAGGTGTGCAATGGGCGATGGGCCCAGACCCCTGCGCGCATAGGATTTAGACCGGCGTGCTGACCTCTCTGTTGAGCCTAGGTGGGGCTGCGACGTGTTGATCTTCCGAGGCCGGGCATGACCCAGGAAAGTGTGTCCGGCCAAATGGGATCGAGCGTGTTGGGTTATGTGGTGCACCCATGCAGGGAAGTTTATCTATTCGAATAGCCGTGTCCCTCGGTAAAAGGACGACCCGGAGTTGTACCTTGACCTTATGACAACTAGAACTGGATACTTAATAAAACACACCCTTCCAAGTGCCAGATATAACCCGATGATTGCTCTCTAACAGGGCGACGAGGAGGGGATCGCCGGGTAGGATTATGCTATACGATGCTACTTGGAGGACTTCAATCTACTCTCTTCTACATGCTGCAAGATGGAGGCTGCCAGAAGCGTAGTCTTCGACAGGATTAGCTATCCCCCTCTTATTCTGGCATTCTGTAGTTCAGTCCACCGATATGGCCCTTTACACATATACCCATGCATATGTAGTGTAGCTCCTTGCTTGCGAGTACTTTGGATGAGTACTCACGGTTGCTTTTCTCCCTCTTTTCTCCCTTTCCATTCTACCTGGTTGTCGCAACCAGATGCTGGAGTCCAGGAGCTAGAGATCCCGAGGATGATTCTACATGGAGTTCGGCTTCGAGGAGTAGTTAGGAGGTCCCAGGCAGGAGGCCTTGCCTTTTCGATCGTTGCTACTTTTGTGCTAGCCTTCTTAAGGCAAACTTGTTTAACTTATGTCTGTACTCAGATATTGTTGCTTCCGCTGACTCGTCTATGATCGAGCACTTGTATTCGAGCCCTCGAGGCCCCTGGCTTGTATTATGATGCTTGTATGACTTATTTATGTTGTAGAGTTATGTTGTGATATCTTCCCGTGAGTCCCTGATCTTGATCGTACACATTTGCGTGCATGATTAGTGTACGATTGAATCGGGACAGTTTGGATGTAAAGAAAGTTGAGGTGGTAAGTGCAACGGCCCAAATAAGAGCTAGGGGTTTTCTATGAAAATGTACATTAAGTGGTCTGGGATCCCTCCACTCTATTTTATACCTTCCATTCTATTTTGCACCACAAGGCCAGGTTCTACTTTAGTTACTCCTAGTCTGTTCTACCAATCGGGTGCAAAGGGCAATTTAGGAACTCCATGTGGGCCCCACCTAACAGGGGCAAAAAGAAAAACAAAGTGCAAAGTAAAAAGTGCAGAAAGTTCAATCAAATACTCCAATGTAAGTAGTGACAAATTGTCAAAACACGAAATAACAAGAGACAAAAAATTCAAATCGCCCCAGTAAGAGATGCCCAAAGGCGGAGAGGGAGGAACTCACCTGGTCAGAGCATGTCGTAGCTCACTTCCACGGGAAAGAGTCAGTGAAGCAAAGGTGAATGGAGAGGAGAAGGGTTTAGAGTTTCCTTTTTTTATTCCGAATCTGTTCCTCTCTCACCTTGTTTTTGCTCCGAGGTCACTCTGACGAGAGGACCCCTTGGCTCCCTATGCTGCTATGTAACTAAATCATCCATCGATTTCCTAGAAGAACATCCATCGCTGCTCTATTCCTTGCTTTGAGATTTGCACTGTGCATTTCGATCCCTTCTCTCTTCCCCACACTAATAGAAAAAGGGCCATTTGTCCCAGTTCGTAAGCGGTTGCGGATCCGGGACTAAAATTCGTTACTAAAGCCCTAGGCCTTTAGTCCCGGTTCTTATACGAACCGGGCCAGATGGGCCTCCACGTGGCCGCTGCGGCGAGCCCAGGCAGGAGGGACATTGGTCCCGGTGGACCAATAAGCGTCCACGCGTCAGCATTTCAGGGGCTGGGGTTTTTGTTTTTTTGAAAGGGGGGGGGGTTAGGGGGTTTTGGGGGGTTAATTTAGGTGTTTCATATATTGTGTTATCTAGCTAATTAATAGAGGAGAAGTGTTCTATCTTATCTCTGTGCTTGGTTTACCAACGCTACTGCTATGCCTAAACATGGCTTAGATTAAAGTGAAGGCAACATGTGGTGCATGTCGAAAGTAATACTAATCTTAACTTGATCAAGTTTGGATTAGTACTACTTTCGACATGCACCACATGAATGTTGCCTTCACTTCAATCCAATCCATGTTCATTTCACCCACTAATATATAATAACTCTTCATGCTCGCATCATGCATCATCATAATAATAAGTCCTACTAATCACATACAACTTCTACTCGTTATTAATAACAAGTCATACGATCATCATCCTCATAGTCATCGAACCAATTAACCCTACTTAATTGTTCTTAGCACATGATCATCAGTATTAGGTAGGAACTAAATACCCTCTTTAAGGTAAAATAGTATAAAACAATATAGACCCTGACTCTCCATTATGGAGAATGGAGATCATCCTGTCTCCAATTCTTGCGCTTCGCTTCCTTTTGCTTCCAAGAACCTCCTTACGACTGTCCATACATTTTTCCATTCTTTGATTTTCATGTCTCCACTTCTTTTAGAAATCCGGTATGGACAGTTGAGATTCGTAGGATGACCTGGCTGTATGTTCAAAACATCAAGGCTACCATTCTGATACATCAAATGAGGCACACAATCCTCTGGGATTATCTGTTGAAAAACATAGTAATAACTTCATAGTTAGCAATCATGTACTAGTTTTAGAAGTATGCAAAAGATGCACGAATGTCGTAATAGTAAAAAATCTTACTAGGGTATTTCCATGGTAGTTACCGTAGTTCAACACGTGCACTAGTGGCACGTATTGACCATAATGTTGAGGAGTTTGATTGTAGATATTGTAATTCTCAAGATCAGTACAAAATGCGATCAAATGAATTTTCTCCTGATAAGTTAATTCGGAGCCTTCGGTGTAGTAGGTTCTGTCTACCATCTTCCGCACATTCTTTGAACAATGAAAATAAGCTGTGAATGGAAATAAGCTGTCAACTATTTTGAAATGAACAATATAAATTAGCTAATAACTATGTTTGAGAAACTCACATAGCGGTAGAATTGGAGGCGTATCAACAAGGACCCAAATGTCCATATTGTCTTGCTCGATTTCAGGATCACCAAGATCCATGGTGACAAGCATATCCTCATGAAAACCATACATCTTGCAAAGTGGTTCCCATTTTTTGCAACCAAAATGGGTTACGCTCTCAGAATTGTACAGCTTTACTTCAAAATCCACACCATGATGGGTCCTTAGGTGAATTTTCTTTGTTTCGAAACTTTCATGGTCTTCAAAACCCATCCTCTCCAAGACATAGCGTCTTGCATGGCATGGGATAAGCTAGTTGAATTGTAAAAGATGAAAATTACGCGTTGAAATAGTTGAAGTCGTGCTTAATTACGAAAAAAACACTTGTCGTCGTTGCGTACCGTTTCAACATCGAAGGTCTCCTCCAGCTTAATGCTGAAGTGCCGATCTTCGTCCAGGTGAGGCCTGTCGCACAGACCTCGGTCGTCGTGGCACCAGTCGCACTCCCCCGGGAGACTTTCGTCGTCCGAGTACGACATTTCCTATGTTCATAATTCAAATATTAAACTTGTACAATTAAATATATGTACTATAAAAAACCTAAATTAGATCATTATTATTCATTACGGGCTGACTATCGTTCTGCCGAGTCTTTTCTTGAAAACTCTCAGCTCACGTGGTGTACATATTCGACCGTCGGTGATGGTAGCTCCTCCTTTCATTCCCAAGTGCATTACACCAAGTTGTCTAGCACACGGGAATGAAGGAGAAGCTACCCCCACGACAACAGTCAGGATTCTTCGTCCTCTCATATATATATGGTGGAGACTCTCCCTCACCGATTCCTCTCTGATATTTTGCGAGGAAACTTGATGGCCATTACATTTCAATGGTTGAATATATGAGCAAAAACATTTAAAAATATCTTATAGGACTCATATTGACATGAAGATTTGGCTGGTCTCACCTCGAGGTCGGAGGGGGGTCGGTGACGGGGACGACGACGGTGATGATGGAGGGGGCTCCTAGATTTCTGCAAAAACAAAAACACTATAAGCTATCAACTAATCAAATGCATACGCCTTGCATAATGCTCTGCAATTTTAGCATTCAAAGTAGGAGTAATTTTCCAATTTGAGCATTCAATAAGCAAAACCAAATCGTAAAATAAAGTAGTATTCAAATTAGCATGCATTCAATTATAAGCAAAACTACATCATCTCTTGCGTCCGTACATCGTCGAATATTATCACTAATACACCTCGAATACTATCATACATATAGCATCGCTAATACAGCTAGAACCGTAGCGCCCGACGGGTATCGGCGTGGGCGGTGGACACCCAAAAAGAAGGAACCATCACAGGATCATAGCTCCAGTGAGATCCCTGAAGAACCTGCCAGGTATTGTCGGACCTGCCCTCCAACGCAACCATGTAGCGACGGACGTGCTCGTCCTCCTCGCTGACACGGTGACGTACCACCTCCGCGGTGTCCGGAAGCCTCAGCACCGTCACTGGCCCACGCGACCTCCACCAAACAAGGATCGGGTCAACAACGGGATGGCTCCTCACCAACCTACGCCCCCCGGAAGGTAGCACCTCCCAATACCAGCCCGGCGGAGCCCAGTCCCGGACATGGCCCCTCTGATCAAGCCGGCCTCCTCCGCCGAGTCGACGACGAGGATGCGGGATAGGCATCGTCGACGTCGATGCGGGAATAATTGCTTGAACTAAAAAATAAACTAGTTCTATTAATTTTCTTGCTAAAAATAAACTACTTCTATATATAGTAAAATAAAGTAGTTTTCTTAAATCAACTAGTTCAACTACTACTAAGCACTTAATTACTATAAATAAAATAAAGTAGTACTTACTAAAAATAAACTACTTCTATATATAGTAAAATAAAGTAGTTTTATTAAATCAACTAGTTCAACTACTAAGCACTTACTATAAATAAAATAAAGTAGTACTTACTAAAAATAAACTACTTCTATATATAGTAAAATAAAGTAGTTTTACTAAATCAACTAGTTCAACTACTAATTAAGCACTTACTATAAATAAAATAAAGTAGTACTTACTAAAAATAAACTACTTCTATAGTAAAATAAAGTAGTTTTATTAAATCAACTAGTTCAACTACTAATCACTTACTATAAATAAAATAAAGTAGTACTTACTAACAATAAACTAGTTTAACTAGTTCTATTATTATCGACCCCCCCTCATGTCGAAGTTATCGGGGAGGGGGTATATCGAGAACGACATACCCGATAAAAAATAAGAAGAGGAAGAAGAAGAAAAAAGAGGAGAAGAAGAAAGGAATAGAGGAGAAGATCGAAGAAAAAAAAGAAGAAAAAAAAGAGGAGAAGAAGAAAGGAATAGAGGAGAAGAAGAAAAAATAGAAAATTCTATTTTTTCTTCTTCTCCTCTATTCCTTTCTTCTTCTCCTTCTTCCTCTCCTTCTTTTTCTTATTCTTCTTCTTCCTTCTTTCCTTCTTCCTCTTTTCTTTCTTTTCCTTATTTTACTTTTTCCTCTACACTAACCTAAAATGCACTAACCTAAAATCGATATCTACTAACAACCTAAATAAAAAATCTGAAAACAGGACAGATAATCATATACACACACATACGTATAATCACACATATATACATATAATCTGAAAATAAAATCATAGGGGGCGCGGCGGCAGCGGCGGCGGCCAGTACAGGGAGGAGGAGGAGGGGATCGGGGCGGCGCTCATAGCGGGCGCGGCGACAGCGACGAGGAGGCAGGGCCGACGGCGTCGGGGCAGGGGTGGCGCGGGGCAGCGTCGGGGCGGCGCGGGACGGGGACGGGGCGGCGCGGGATGGCGTCGGAGGCAGGGCGACGATGGCGACGGCGAGGCAGAGGGGCAGCCTGGCGGCGTCGTCGGGGCGGGGAAGACGAACTGAATGAAAATTTTGACAAGTGCTGTATATATAGCCAGAGTTTTGGTCCCGGTTCGTGGTACCAACCGGAACCAATGCCCCCCATTAGTCCCGGTTTGTGGCACCAACCGGGACCAAAGGTCTCTTTTCAGCAGCGTCCCGGTTGGTGGCATAAACCGGGACTAAAGGGTGGGCATTGGTATCGGTTGGTGGCATGAACCGGTACCAATGCATACCTTTAGTCCCGGTTGGTGGCACCAACCGGGACTAAAGGCCTTGTGCTGCCCGCGTCGCGGCACGAAAGTTTAGTCCCACCTCGCTAGTTGAAGGAGCTCGAGAGTGGTTTATAAGCCCCACTCCCGCTGCCCTCTTGAGCTCCTCTCAAAGAAAACACACTGTATCTGCCTGTGGGCCTGCTGGGCCTTCTGCGGGCCTGAATCCTGGCCCAACTAACTGGGTTTCTAGTCGTATTCAGGCCGTGGTGGCCCAGTAGGTGGCATTTTTTATTTTTTTTTCCAGTTTTTTGTTTTCTTTGTTGCTTTATTTTTTTTATTTTGCTATAGTTTATTTTATTCTGTTTCTACTTATTTATTTTTATAAAAGTTTATTTTATTTTATTTTATTTTGTTTCTACTTATTTATTTTATTTTATTTTGTTTCTACTTATTTATAAAACTTTATTTTGTTTCTACTTATTTATTTTATTTTCTTTTTTGCTTTTTGTATTTATTTTATGAAAATTCTTTTTGCTTTTAATGTTTTGAACAGAAAATACTTTGATAATTCTTTCTACTTATTTATAAAAGTTTATTTTGTTTCTACTTATATATTTTATTAAAGTTTATTTTATTTTATTTGGTTTCTACTTACATCATCAATTTTCAACCCTTTCTGACTTCATTTGTTATTATTCATGCATTTACTGATTATTTTGAGCTATAAGACCCTGAAATTGAAAAGCATTTCAAATGAACTCTGAAAAGGTTGAAAGTTGGCATGGTATCATTATTTCACCCACATAGCATGTGCAAGAAAGTTGATAGGGTTACGACAAAAACTGGATGCACTTCGTGTACAAAACGGACAATCTCTTTCGAAGTATCAGGATTTCATACGAAAACTCGTCTGTTACAAAGGGATTTCATTTTTTTAACTTATTTGAACTCCTGACTTTTTGTGTGTTCAAAATGCACCATTCAAAGCCACATCATCAATTTTCAACTCTTTCTGACTTCATTTGTTATTTTTCATGCATTTACTGATTATTTTGAGCTATAAGACCCTGAAATTGAAAAGCATTTCAAATGAACTCTGAAAAGGTTGAAAGTTGGCATGGTATCATCATTTCACCCACATAGCATGTGCAAGAAAGTTGAGAGGGTTACGGCAAAAACTGGATGCACTTCGTGTACAAAACGAACAATTTGTTTCGAGATATCAGGGTTTCATACGGAAACTCGTCTGTTACAACAGGCATTTCAAATGAACTACGGAAAGGTTGAAAGTTGGCATGGTATCATCATAATAGTTGTGGAGAGAAAGTCTTTACTTTTTCTTTGCTTGTGTCCTTTGCTTATTGCGCCGTAACCATGGATAATCTTCATCGTTTATCAGGATGCTTGGGTCAGCCTTGACTTTGAAGGGAGGAATTTCATGAAACTTTTCATAATCTTCAGACATGTCTGTCTTTCCCTCCACTCCCACGATGTCCCTTTTTTCTGAAAGAACTATGTGGCGCTTTGGCTCATCGTATGATGTATTCGCTTCCTTATCTTTTCTTTTTCTCGGTTTGGTAGACATGTCCTTCACATAGATAACCTGTGCCACATCATTGGCTAGGACGAACGGTTCGTCAGTGTACCCAAGATTGTTCAGATCCACTGTTGTCATTCCGTACTGCGGGTCTACCTGTACCCCGCCTCCTGACAGATTGACCCATTTGCACTTAAACAAAGGGACCTTAAAATCATGTCCGTAGTCAAGTTCGAATATGTCCACTATGTAACCATAATATGTGTCCTTTCCCCTCTTGGTTGCTGCATCAAAGCGGACACCGCTGTTTTGGTTGGTGCTCTTTTGATCTTGGGCGATCGTGTAAAATGTATTGCCATTTATCTCGTATCCTTTATAAGTCAATACAGTCGAAGATGGTCCCCTGGACAACGAGTACAGCTCACCACAAACAGTGTTGTCACCTCTGAGACGTGTTTCCAACCAACTGCTGAAAGTCTTGATGTGTTCACATGTAATCCAGTCGTCGCACTGCTCCGGGTGTTTGGAGCGCAGACCGTTCTTGTGTTCATCGACATACGGGGTCACCAAGGTAGAGTTATGTAGAACTGTGTAGTGTGCTTGAGACCAGGAATGCCCGTCCCTGCATATTATTGAGTCCCCTCCAAGCGTGCCTTTTCCAGTCAGTCTCCCCTCATACCGCAATTTAGGGAGACCTATCTTCTTAAGGCCAGGAATGAAGTCAACACAAAACCCAATGACATCCTCTGTTTGATGGCCCATGGAGATGCTTCCTTCTGGCCTAGCGCGGTTACGGACATATTTCTTTAGGACTCCCATGAACCTCTCAAAGGGGTACATATTGTGTAGAAATACGGGGCCCAGAATGACAATCTCGTCAACTAGATGAACTAAGACGTGCGTCATGATATTGAAGAAGGGTGGTGGGAACACCAGCTCGAAACTGACAAGACATTGCACCACATCACTCCTTAGCCTTGGTATGATTTCTGGATCGATCACGTTCTGAGAGATTGCATTGAGGAATGCACATAGCTTCACAATGGCTAATGAAACAATTCCTTATATAACACTATCTTAAATTTCGTTTCCTTATTTGACACTGAATTTTTTCTTCCCTATTTAACTATGAATCTAAAATTTATGCCCTTTATGACACTTTCGTCCATTTTAAAACTAAATGACACTTGAAAAGACCCTTTTGCCCCTCATGTGGTATGTGTGTGTGAGACAGTAGCTCACACACAACATCAGTATGGGGCAGTAGCACACACATGCAGCGGCTTCACATACACACGCATCAGCACATACACATGCAACAGCAGCACATACACACGCAGCGGTAGCACACACACAAGAACGCAACACACATGCACGCAGCACAACGCAACACACACCCACGCATCAACACACACACACACAGCCACACGCACGTACACACAAACATGCAGTCACGCAACAGCACACACCGAGCAACATGTGCAGCAGCACACACGTACGCACACACACACAAACACGCAGGCACGCAACAGCACATACGCACACGCGCACACACGCAGCATCAGTAGAACACACGTGCGCTCGCTCACACACACAGCAGAACGCACGCGCGCACAAACATACACACATGAGGGGCAACGGGGTCTTTTCAGGTGTCATTTAGGCTCAAAATAGACAAAAGTGTTATAAAAGGCATAAAATTAGCCTCGTTGTTAGATAGGGAAGAAATAATTTGTTGATATCAAATAGGGCATAAAATTTAGACACGGTGTTAAATAAGGAATTCTCTCATGGCTAATCGGACGTTTTTCGGTAGAAGCCCCCACAATGCAACCGGAAGCAGTTGCGTCATAATCACGTGGCAGTCATGAGACTTTAGGTTCTGGAACTTTTTCTCTGGCATATTTATTATTCCCTTTATATTCGACGAGAAGCCAGTCGGGACCTTCATACTAAGCAGGCATTCAAAAAAGATTTCCTTCTCTTCTTTGGTAAGAGCGTAGCTGGCAGGACCTTCATACTGCTTGGAGGCATGCCGTCTTTTTCGTGCAAACGTTGCAGGTCCTCCCGTGCCTCAGCTGTATCTTTTGTCTTCTCATACACGTCCATGAAGCCTAGCAGGTTCACGCAAAGGTTCTTCGTCACGTGCATCACGTCGATTGAAGAGCGGACCTCTAGGTCTTTCCAGTAGGGTAGGTCCCAAAATATAAATTTCTTCTTCCACATGGGTGCGCGTCCCTCAGCGTCATTCGGAACAGCTAGTCCGCCGGGACCCTTTCCAAAGATTACGTGTAAATCATTGACCATAGCAAGTACGTGATCACCGGTACGCATGGCGGGCTTCTTCCGGTGATCTGCCTCGCCTTTGAAATGCTTGCCTTTCTTTCGACATTGATGGTTGGTCGGAAGAAATCGACGATGGCCCAGGTACATATTCTTCCTGCATTTGTCTAGGTATATACTTTTGGTGTCAGCTAAATAGTACGTGCATGCGTGGTATCCCTTGTTTGTCTGTCCTGAAAGGTTACTGAGAGCGGGACAATCGTTGATGGTTACAAACAGCAACGCGTGCAGGTTAAATTCCTCCTGTCTGTGCTCATCCCACGCACGTACACCGTTTCCATTCCACAGCTGTAAAAGTTCTTCAACTAATGGCCTTAGGTACACATCAATGTCATTGCCGGGTTGCTTAGGGCCTTGGATGAGAATTGGCATCATAATGAACTTCCGCTTCATGCACATCCAAGGAGGAAGGTTATACATACATAGAGTCACGGGCCAGGTGCTGTGATTGCTGCTCTGCTCCCCGAAAGGATTAATGCCATCCGCGCTTAAAGCAAACCATACGTTCCTTGGGTGACCTGCAAACTCAGCCCAGTACTTTCTCTTGATTTTTCTCCACTGCGACCCGTCAGCGGGTGCTCTCAACTTCCCGTCTTTCTTACGGTCCTCACTGTGCCATCGCATCAACTTGTCATGCTCTTTGTTTCTGAACAGTCGTTTCAACCGTGGTATTATGGGAGCATACCACATCACCTTCGCAGGAACCCTCTTCCTGGGGGGCTCGCCGTCAACATCACCAGGGTCATCTCGTCTATTCTTATACCACAATGCACCACATACCGGGCATGTGTTCAAATCCTTGTACTCCTCACCGCGGTAGAGGATGCAGTCATTAGGGCATGCATGTATCTTCTGCACCTCCAATCCTAGAGGGCATACGACCTTCTTTGCCGCGTACGTACTGTCGGGCAATTCGTTATCCTTTGGAAGCTTCTTCTTCAATATTTTCAGTAGCTTCTCAAATCCTTTGTCACGCACAGCATGCTCTGCCTTCCACTGCATCAATTCTAGTACGGTACCGAGCTTTGTGTTGCCATCTTCGCAATTGGGGTACAACCCTTTTTTGTGATACTCTAACATGCGATCGAACTTCAGCTTCTCCTTTTGACTTTCGCATTGTGTCCTTGCATCGACAATGACCCGGGGGAGATCATCATCATCGGGCACATCGTCTGGTTCCTCTTGATCTTCAGCAACTTCCCCCGTTGCAACATCACCGTATTCAGGGGGCACATAGTTGTCATCGTCCTCTTCTTCTTCGCTGTCTTCCATCATAACCCCTATTTCTCCGTGCTTGGTCCAAACATTATAGTGTGGCATGAAACCCTTATAAAGCAGGTGGGTGTGAAGGGTCTTCGAGTCAGAGTAAGACCTCGTATTCCCACAGCTAGGGCATGGACAACACATAAAACCATTCTGCTTGTTTGCCTCAGCCACTTCGAGGAAATTATGCATGTCCTTAATGTTGGGGATCGTAGTAGAAATTTAAAATTTTCTATGCATCACCAAGATCAATCTATGGAGTCATCTAGCAACGAGAGAGAGGAGTGCATCTACATACCCTTGTAGATCGCGAGCGGAAGCGTTCAAGAGAACGGGGATGATGGAGTCGTACTCGTCGTGATCCAAATCACCGATGACCGAGCGCCGAACGGACGGCACCTCCGCGTTCAACACACGTACGGAGCAGCGACGTCTCCTCCTTCTTGATCCAGCAAGGGGGAAGGAGAGGTTGATGGAGATCCAGCAGCACGACGGCATGGTGGTGGAAGTAGCGGGGATCTCGGCAGGGCTTCGCCAAGCTCAACGAGAGGGAGAGGTGTCACGGGAGGGAGAGGGAGGAGCCAGGGGCTGTGGTCCTGCTGCCCTCCCTTCCCCCCACTATATATAGGGCCCCGGGGGGGGGGGGGCGGCCCTGGGAGATGCAATCTCCAGGGGGGCGGCGGCCAAGGGGGGGTGGCTTCCCCCCAAGCCAAGTGGGGGGCGCCCCCACCCCTAGGGTTTCCAACCCTAGGCGCAGGGGAGGCCCAAGGGGGGGCGCACCAGCACACCAGGGGCTGGTTCCCCTCCCACTTCAGCCCATGGGGCCCTCCAGGATAGGTGGCCCCACCCGGTGGACCCCCGGGACCCTTCCGGTGGTCCCGGTACAATACCGGTGACACCCGAAACTTTCCCGGTGGCCGAAACTGGACTTCCTATATATAATTCTTCACCTCCGGACCATTCCGGAACTCCTCGTGACGTCCGGGATCTCATCCGGGACTCCTAACAACTTTCGTATTTCCGCATACTAATATCTCTACAACCCTAGCGTCACCGAACCTTAAGTGTGTAGACCCTACGGGTTCGGGAGACATGCAGACATGACCGAGACGACTCTCCGGTCAATAACCAACAGCGGGATCTGGATACCCATGTTGACTCCCACATGTTCCACGATGATCTCATCGGATGAACCACGATGTCGAGGATTCAATCAATCCCGTATACAATTCCGTTTGTCAATCGGTACGTTACTTGCCCGAGATTCGATCGTCGGTATCCCAATACCTCGTTCAATCTCGTTACCGGCAAGTCACTTTACTCGTACCGTAATGCATGATCCCGTGACCAACCACTTGGTCACTTTGAGCTCATTATGATGATGCATTACTGAGTGGGCCCAGAGATACCTCTCCGTCATACGGAGTGACAAATCCCAGTCTCCATCCGTGTCAACCCAACAGACACTTTCAGAGATACCTGTAGTGTACCTTTATAGTCACCCAGTTACGTTGTGATGTTTGGTACACCCAAAGCACTCCTACGGCATCCGGGAGTTACACGATCTCATGGTCTAAGGAAAAGATACTTGACATTGGAAAAGCTCTAGCAAACGAACTACACGATCTTTGCGCTATGCTTAGAATTGGGTCTTGTCCATCACATCATTCTCCTAATGATGTGATCCCGTTATCAATGACATCCAATGTCCATAGTCAGGAAACCATGACTATCTGTTGATCAACGAGCTAGTCAACTAGAGGCTTACTAGGGACACGTTGTGGTCTATGTATTCACACATGTATTACGATTTCCGGATAACACAATTATAGCATGAACAATAGACAATTATCATGAACAAAGAAATATAATAATAACCATTTTATTATTGCCTCTAGGGCATATTTCCAACACTTAATGTACTCGGAGGTGTGTCTGTCACCGTACATCCATTGCTGGTTCATCTGCGTGCATTATATATAATTATGTGTGTCAAAAGTAAGAAAATTAGACAAGTATCTATCTAAAGTAAGATTTTTTTTATTTCAGAAAGAAGATAAGAACAAGAGGCTCACCACGGTGGTGCCGGCGACGAGATCGGCGCGGGCGATCAACGGTGGTGAAGACGGGGACAGAGCGTGACGGACCGCTAAACCTAGACAAATCTCGGGAAAAATGGAGCTCGGAGGTCGAGCTTCGAGAGGAGAAAGCTTAACTAGTGTGGCTCGGGCATTTCATCGAACACCTCATGTGCATAGGAGGTGAGCTAGAGCACCCCAAATGCCCTCCTCTCGCCGGCCAGCAAAAAACAGAGCAGTGTAGTGCTCTGCTCGCCGGCGAGGGGGTATATATAGCCACTTCATTGGTCCCGGTTCGTGGCTGGAACCGGGACAAAAGGCCCCCCATCTGTCCCGGTTCGAGCCACGAACCGGACCCAATGGATGTGGGCCAGGAGTGGGCCAGGAGCGAGGACCATTGGTCCCGGTTCTTGCCATGAACCGGGACAAAAGGGTCCCGACGAACCGGGACCAATGCCCCACGTGGCCCGGCTGGCCCCCTGGGCTCACGAACTGGGACGTATGCCTCCATTGGTCCCGGTTCGTGGCAGAACCGGGACTAATGGGCTGGGCAGGCCCCAACCAAAGCCCTGTTTTCTACTAGTGCCAACGAGCGCTTCTCGAGATACCCGCCGCCACGGCCCGCTGCCCCCTCCTCCTCGGGAAGCTCCCCTTCGACATTCCTTCTCTTCCTCCTCCAAAATATAGCCTGTGCACGCAACCATGGGGGACGGGGGCCGGTCACCGGCTTGCGGTGGGCTGCTGCTTGACGCTGGTGGCATGCCACTGCAGTTGGTGCAGCCAGTCGCCGAGACGTACGCGCCCTCGGCGTCCATACGGAATTTGGTTTGCAACTTTGACAAATCAAAAGGACGCGTGTTAGACTATTACTTGGCTCTCAAGTTATATAGTCCTAGTCGTATTGTAATAGGTCTAGTTGGCTTGTAAACTCTTATATATACCGCTGTATGCGGCCAGCAAATCGATAACAATAGTTCTATTCAAAACTTATATGGTATCAGTCAATGATCATTCTATGCGCACTCGTTCCAAATCGGGTTTTCGTCAACCCATCGACCGTCTCAACCTTCATGCCACCCTGTCCCTGTCTCAAGTTCCCAAATCATACAAAACCGCACTTCTCGATCCTAATTGGGCTGCAGCTATGCAAGAAGAATATTCGGCCCTTACTGAAAATAATATCTGGCAGCTTGTTCCTCGCCCTTCCAACACCAACATTATCTCTGGCAAGTGGGTGTTTCGCTAGAAGTTTCACTCCGATGGTACTCTTTCCCGCTACAAAGCACGCTGGGTATGTCGCGGCTATTCCCAACAGCATGGCATTGATTACGATGAAACCTTTTCTCCTGTAGTTAAGCCCAGTACCATACGCACTGTTCTCAGCCTTGCTGTCTCCTCCACCTGGCCTATTCACCAATTAGACGTCAAAAATGCCTTTCTTCATGGTTCTCTTCAAGAGACCGTTTACTGTCAGCAACCTCTCGGGTTTGAAGACCCTTCCTATCCCAACCATGTTTGTCTTCTTCAAAAATCTCTCTATGGTCTCAAACAAGCTCCACGTGCATGGTTTCAACGCTTTCTTCCTTTATTGAAACCATAGGCTTTATTCCCTCTCTTTTTGACGCCTTTCTCTTTGTCTACCATCATAATTCTGACATTGCCTACTTACTTCTTTATGTTGACGATATCGTTCTCACTGCTTCTTCTCAACCTTTTTTGGACCGCATCATTACTCATCTACGTTCTGAGTTTTCTATGATCGATCTTGGTCTTCTTCATCATTTTTTAGGTATTGCAGTGATTCGTGATTCATCTGGTCTGTTTCTTTCCCAGCATCAATACATTCTAGATCTTCTCAATCGTGCTGGTATGCTAGACTGTCATTCTTCCCATACTCCTGTCGACACTAGTTTCAAACTTTCTGCCAATGGTGATCCTTTCTCTGATCCTACTCTTTATCGTAGTCTTGCCGGTGCTCTCCAGTATCTTACCATTACTCATCCTAAAATCTCATTTGCTGTCCAACAAGCTTGTCTCTATATGCATGATCCTCGAATTCCTCACTATAATCATATCAAACGCATCCTTCGGTATCTCAAAGGTACTCTCGATCATGGTCTCCACATAAACAATTCATCCCCCACCTCTCTCACCGTGTATTCTGATGCAGACTGGGCTGGTTGTCCCGACGCTCGACGATCTACATCCGGATTCTGTGTTTTTCTTGGTGACAATTTGATTTCTTGGTCCTCGAAAAGGCAGGTAACCGTCTCCTGCTCGTCCGCTGAAGCTGAATATCGTGCGGTTGCACATACTGTGGCTGATACGATCTGGCTTCGTCAGTTGCTCTCGGAGTTGCATCGACCGCTTGCACATGCTACCATCGTTTATTGTGATAACATATCAGCTGTCTACATGTCTGGGAATCCTGTTCAACATTGCCGGACTAAACATATTGAGATTGATATACACTTTGTTTGCGAGAAGGTGGCTCTTGGACAAGTTCGGGTGCTGCATGTTCCTTCTACGGCTCAATTTGCTGATATTTTTACCAAAGGACTGCCATCTACTTCATTTTGTAATATTCGATCCAGTCTCAACGTTGTCGAACCTCCCGTTGATACTGCGGGGGGATGTTAGACTATTACTTGGCTCTCAAGTTATCTAGTCCTAGTCGTATTGTAATAGGTCGTATTGTAATAGGTCTTGTAGGCTTGTAAAATCTTATATATACCGCTATATGCGGCCAGCAAATCAATAACAATAGTTTTATTCAAAACTTACAACGCGGAATAACAAATAAGTAAACACAAGCCGGAGAAAAAATCACGCAGAGGATATCAGGGCAATTTTCCCTTTTCAGACAAGGTGTATGTCACAATGGCACAAATATTCACCACGTTCACATGAACAATTTGAACTAGCAGTAAAAGTTTCAGAACAGAGCAAGACAATCTCAACGTTTTTTTTTTTGCGAGGGTATCACAATGGGAGCTGACCACCAGCTGCACCTGCACCTGCACGGAACCCAGATAAGAGAACAGAGTAATCACATGTCCCCTTTACAAAGTCATCTGAGACAATGCTGTACAGGAATATACAGACGACAAAGTTTTTTTCCTTTGTATGATTGGCCTTCATCGAGCAATCCGACTAGTAAAAAGAAGACGATGCCCAGCTTGAAGAATAATTCCGACATACATACGGCGAAAACTACCAACCGAGCTCACCGGAACGACCACTGTATCTCCTCGAGAGTTCTTCCCTTGGTCTCCGGCACCCAGAGGATTATGAACACGAGCGTGAACGCGCTCACGAGCGTGTAGCACGCAAAGGTACCTGTCGAGATCGTAAACAGACAGCCCCCGCAAAAAAAGAGAGATCGTAAATAGACAGAAATGATCTCCGTCAGGTCTGTGCCGCGGGTCCATAATTCTACTTGAGGAAAGAGGAAAGAGGGAAGAGTGTGAACCTCCAGCGCTCCAGCTGAGCAGCAAGTTTGCTGTCATTGTTATCCCAAAGGAGGTCAGCCAGTTGGCGAGCGTCGCGAAGCTTCCCGCCAGGCTCTTGATGCTGACCGGCAGGATCTACAAACACATAACAAGTCCAAAAGTATGGTTATGTGAATGCCAAGACCACATTAGCTATGGTCTATGTGCAGTGGGCAGATTCACTATATTACCTCAGACATTATGACCCATGGAATGGCGCCCATACCGAAGGAGAAGGTGAACACATAAGCCTGAACAAGTGTCAGGTTAGTATTTCGGCCACAGCTCGTGGATTTGCGATGTAAATTTTAAGACCAAACAATCAGTTCGCGGATGGACATACCACAATGGCGAGCAAGGAGACCAGGCTTAATATGTAATACATGTCAGAATCTTGTGGAACGTTGTCCTGGAACAATAAATCATGATAATATAAAAGAAAATCCCCGATCCACGTAATAGACTATTATGAGGGTGTGGTATATGGATTCTGAACCCTATACTAAAGAAACCTCAACATACCTTGAGAAAAAATATGACGGCAACCGCAAGAAGGCTTAGGGTCATCCCGGCAGAAGAGATCTGGGAGTTGAAGCAAGAGCTAAATTATAGTTACATAAAACTATAATAACAAACTGGTTTCACAGTGAGGAGGAAGTTACAATAAGTAGGATCCGTCGGCCAGCTCTGTCTAGTAACCAGCTTGTAATTCCACTGGCAAGAAGCTGATGAAAAATGCTGTCAGCACCTTAATGTGAACTACCAAGAGACAAGAAAAGATGTATCAAGTTACGCACCGCAATAGCTCCAAGTCCACATGCGGCCAAGTTGCTGTTTGTAAGACCTGAAGGGCTTTTCATGTCAAACATAGAAGCTAAAATTGACTATAATATAACACTATAATATTGCACTGAAGGAAATTTAGAGACCAAATTGTACAACTTGCCTGCAGCTTTGAAGATGTTGCCTGCATAAAACAGTATAGCGTTGATCCCACTTAGCTGTTGCAGTACAAGCAGGCCAATTCCTAGCTGCCAGGTTGTACCACAATCACGATTACAAAATGCAATTGTGAATCTTGGTATGAAACAAACCAGCAAGTCAAGGAAGTTACTATGAGGGGCATGCAGAATTTCTTTTGTTTTAACTCTTGGAAACGGATTGACGTCGTTTTGTTTGCTGATGCTACCGCTGTCTGCATGATGTGAAAGCAAACATTGGTGACTACACTGAAAGTCACATAGAGAGATTTGTAGTTACTTTAGTCTAGAAGAAAAAAAAGGGCAGGTGCTTGCCTTTATATCATTCACCTCTGAGGTGATGTCAGTCTCAGATCCTCTCAAAACTTGTAGAGAGGCTTCGAAATCATCCATCTTGTTCATCTTTGCCTAGAGATTGATGCACAAGAGTGGTTAATACAAATTTCAGAATGATGCAGCATTTTGTATACATTTGCGTATACAAACCAGCGATCTTGGAGATTCTGGAATGAAGAATAGGCCAGGAATCAATATTGTGCATGGCAAGGCTCCTAGAAGAATCACAACCCAGAATGAGCGGTTTTGAAACTAGATGCATACACATTCGCTTAAGCTCATAAAGTACTAGCTAAATCAACATATATTACTGACACAGTAACTTTTCCTTCAAAAGTTTGAGCGGAAATATTTGCCAAGGATATCTCAGGATTCTAGTCATAGTTGTCAACATGGCATTTACTGTTACTGATCCTGTGAACTTAGATATCAGAGGTTAAGTGAAAACTGACAGATCCTGCGAACTTAGATATCAGAGGTTAAGTGAAAACTGACAGTGAAAATAAGAAAATTCAGTAACGCGTCGGTACTTAGTCATGTTACCTATCACCGCAAGCATCCTCCAAGGAACAAGCATGCCGAGCACATAGGCCAACACCATCCCAATTGTTACAGATAACTGCGGAACGAACAATTGCATAATGAGTCCAGCATAAACAGGCTATTAGGTCCTTGCTTGGGAGGACAGGCCTACCGGGTTCACGCAGCCTAGAGCACCCCTCTTGTTCTGAGGAGAAATCTCTGCTATGTAAACGGGCACCTGTTATCACATAACTCACAGATCAAGACCAAGTATATTAACCAGTCCGAGATTCTTTTGACAACAAATAAACTTCACAATGGGATGGCCAACTTTGTTCCCACAATACTGACATCCTGTTGATCTTTTTTTTTTTCTGAACAACTTAACCAGATAGACGTGTGTGCATAGATCTTCTATGCAAAGAATAAGCAGGCACAGAGTGCTGTTAAACGAACCGTGTAGGATATGATACCGACACCAAATCCTTCAAGCAACCGCCCCATATACAGAAACGTAGTGTCCTGTAAAACAAACGCCGAGAAGTGCCAAGTTCAGAAGCAGCAAACAGTGAAACTAAGCTCCGGAAAAGAAGGTATTGACATACTTTTGCCGAGGAGATGGCGAGCCAACCGAGGATGTTAGGAATAGCAGCAATCATCAATGCCTGGAAAATTAGTTCGCAAGCTTGTTAGAACTCAAGAGAAGATCATTAGTTTGGCCGGCTACTGAAACATTGGCGAGGATTAGGCCGACATACAGAAGTTTGACACGGCAATAAAGAATTTAGCAATAAACCACTCATTTGTTCGGCTGAAAACCGCTGGTCTACCGCAATCTTTTTGCAAGAAGCGTTGGTGGTTCGCTAAACGGTCTGTGACGCTCTTTCTGACGCGAGGGGCTTCACGAACACCTCGCGTGCGCGCGCGCTCCGGGTGTTGCGGCTCGGCTCCCGTGCGTACTTTGAGACGGTCCTAGCTGGCTCCCGGCGTGGCGCAGCTTGTGGAGCCCCACTGCTGAACCTGCCCCTCGCCCGTCCGGGGCGGCGAGCTCATCCCTGGCACTGGCAGCGTCCCATGGGAGGCCGGAGCGTGGTGTCATGTCGCCGCGTCCCTCATAATTTCCTTTCACTTTATTCAAGGAAAAAATCCAAAATAAACCTTGAAGTTGTAGACAAAAGCTAAATCAAACCCTGAACTTGAAATCCCGGAAATTGGTACTCTGAACTTGTAATCCCGGTCTATTTTGGACCCTAGACCTGGAAGACTACAATCCCGGCCGGGATTCCAGCTACTCTCACGGACTATAATTTGGGCCGGCCCACTATAACACAACAATAATTCGTGAGGTTTAAAAAATGTTCGCACATTTCTAAAATTGTTCAAAAGTTAAAAGTGTTTCTGTTTTATATTTTTCGCACAAATTCAATTCGTTTTGTGTTTTTAAAAATTGTTTGGAATTTCGTGTTTCACACAAAATCAACTCTATTAGCATTTTTAAAAAACTGTTCGCGATTTCAAAAAAATCACATTTATCAAAAAATGTTCAGAATTCCAACAGTTTTTCACATGCTATTAAAAATATTTCGTATTTTCAAAATTACGTATTTATTTATGAAATCGTTGAACATTTTATAAAGTGTGAGAACTCTTTTGAAAATTTCGAATACTTTTAAAAAACCAACAACTTTGAAAAAGCAAACACCTTTATAAACATTTCTTGAAACCTAAACAAAATTTTAAAGTGCGAACACTTTTTGAAACATAAAATTTTTCTGCAACCTGAACAAAATTTTAAAGTGCGGACACGTTTTGATACATAAACATTTTCTTAAACCTGAAAATATTTTGTGACATCTAAAAAATATCACAAGTTTTAAAAAATGTACGGGCCAATCCAAATGTTAATACAATGTATAATAATATTTGTGTGATTCAAAAAAATGTTTTATACATTCAAAAAAATTTAACATTTCAAGAAAAAAAAATATGTTTGTGACATTTTTAAAAGAATGTGTTTACAAGTGTAAAAAAATGTTTGTGTAATGTAAAAAATGTGTCATAACCTTAACAGAATATATGTGGCATGTCCTTGAGAAAAGTGTGTGCAAATTTAAAAATGTTGAACCACGTAAAAGAGTGTTGTGTAGTTTTATAAAATATTTATTGTCATTAAGAAAATGTAAAACATGTAGTTGAAAAAATATTACCATGTATTCAAAAAGTTTTTAAAACATGTAATTTATAAATGTACATAATGTATTTGAAATTATCAAAATTTTATCCAAAAATATTTAATGTGTGCGTTAAAAATGTACATTGGATACTGAGAAAAATTAGACATGTGTAAAAATGAAAAAATAAAAGAAAACGAAAAAGGAAGAAACTAAGAAAAAACCAGATTAGTGTGTGCGCGCCAGCAACTGCGCTACTGGACCGGCCCAATTCAGCAAATCCCGGTTGTGTTCTGTCTAGGTTTAAAATAGACCGGGATTAGAGAGTTTGGTGTGCTGATTTCAGGGATTGAGAGTTCGGGGTTTAATTTAGCTTTCGCCTATAAATTGAAGGTTTGTTTTGGACTTTTTCCTTTATTCAACCGCAATTTGAGCTAGATGGATGACCCGCCCATTTGCGCTGCTAACTTTGATTATTTTTTAGAGAAGAAAAAAGTGGGGTTTCCGGCAAAATCTTTGGTGTGTAATTTTTTTTGCCTGTGTGTTATACTGCTCCCGAACAATTTCAGTATATATGGTGCAAGACGATTCCATATATATATATAGAGGTCAGAATGAGATCTGGTGTTTTCCCGTCTCCCCGATCCAAAATATAAGACATTTACGAAATCCTAGTGAATTATTTTTGCATTACGAAATTCCTAAAACTTTCCAATTTTGCCCTTGCTCGTGTCGTGCACGGATAGGTCGCGGGAGAGGCGTCGCACACGGACAACACACTTTGCTCTCTTCCTCACCTCGCTCGCGCTCCCCCCACCTCGTCGCCACCGTCTTCCTCTCGCTCCCCCACCTCGTCACCGTTGCCTTGCTTCCCCCATGCCTTGCTCTCGGATTTCCCGGTTTTCGCCGCCTCTCTCGCTCTCCATCTCCTCCCCAAAGCGCTGCCGACAAAGTGGATCAAGGTTGCCTTTTTCTGCACAAAACGCCGGCGTTGCTAGCCTAGACACCAAGATCTGTGAGAGGCGTTGCTGAATTCGTCTTCCTCTTGCCGGGGATGCTGCCGGGGTCGACCTTGGCGTCGCCGACATGGATCCCGCGGTACTAGAGCCCGATGGTGCCTCAACGACCACACCACAGGAGATGAGGTGGGCGCAAGGCGGAGGTGAGGCGGCGGGGTGAGGGACCTAAGGAGGTGAATCTCGGGTGGGGGGTTGGCGCAACTGCTTCAGTGAATCGAGCGCGGCAGGCCGGACCTAGAAGAGGCGCATCTGCTACTGCTGGCTCGAGCGCGGCAACCCGTACCTGGAGACGACGAATCCTGGGCGTCACAACCACTTCTGTCGGTGCGAGCACGGGAGCTTGTAGATGGAGGTGGACGCGTGCTGACTTTGTTGCATCCGCAAGGGACCCTCTCGGCGATGGCCCTGCAGACTTGGGGGGGGGGGGGGGGGGGGGGGGGCGCTACTTTTGTACAATTTTTTTGTATTTGGGAGTTGTTGAAAAATTCTTAACGTCTTATATTTCGGACTGGAGGGAGTATATAAGAAGATACATATTCCGTCCATTCACAAATATAAGATTTCTAACTTTTTGTGAATCGGATGATGTTTTAATGTGTTTGTTCACTCATTGCAGTTTGGATGTAGTCTATATTAAATAATATATTTTTTGTGTAGCATGCAAATAATTGTATTATTTAATGAATTTATGGATACTTAGATAACATGTATATGTATTTACTCATTAAAAATATGTATATGTATTTATAGGAAAAATGATTAAGTTGCCCCCCCCCCCCCCCCCCACAAAAGGAGCCGGCAGGGAAGGGAGGAATCGGCCGGCGCGGCTCAGATCCATGGAGGGGGAAAGAGGAGGGGGAGGCGGCGAACCTGGAGGGAGAGCGAGGCGATAGGGCTGCGAGAGTGCGAGGGGTGAGCGGTTCCCCGTGGTCCACCGTTTTTGAGGTCTCACCTCGTTCTGCATCTGGGCCGAATATTCGGTCCGCAGGAATGAGTCGGTGCCGTTCCATATGTCCAACTAAACGCGAAAACGAGGCCTGGGGATGGGTCGGACCCATGCCATTCCAGTCCATGACCCCAACCAAACACACCCTAAAGCGCCACACTCCACAGCATGATGCTACAGGCAGACTTGTATTACTCATGTTTTTTTTCCTCAAAATAAGACTATGGCGTTTCGTCGCGTAACAGAGAAGAGGCGTCCAGATACCGCCTCCTCCTCCGAAGCACCAGATCGCATCTAGGTCTCCTCACGAGAAGCTCCTCCCAGAACGAGGGTCTTCTCGCCTCCCACCGGTGCCGCCGCTGATCTACCTTATCTTTGGTGGCCTTAGGGTGCGTGATGGACCTCGGGCCTCGTCTGATAGGTCTCTTTTTAGGGTCAATTAGGGTTTGTGTCCTACTCAGTGAGGCGAGACGGAGGCAGCTCCCTGTAGTTAGAATAAGGTCCTCCCCGCCTAGTCCTCGTTCCGGCGGTGCATACAATGTCGTCAGGAGCCGTGTGGAGGTTGGGTTCGTCTGATCTATACTTCTCTTCATCGGCGGCGGTTACTGTTCTGGTGTGTTGGTCCTGTGGGGACTTATCACGACGACTTTCCGACTGTCTACTACAACGAGTTTAGCCGGCTCCGGTGAAGGAGGGGAGATGACAGCGGCATGCCTTCGGCTCACTCCAATGTTTGTAGTCCTCGCTAGGTGGTCAATGGTCCTAGATGTAATATTTATGATTTCTAGTGTTCTTTGTACTGCTATGACAGTTGATGAATAGATTGGAAGTTTTTTCGCAAAAGAAAAGACTATGACGTGGGTTGGGCTTGGTCCTGTTGAGGTTCTGAAGTTAGCTCATGATGATTGTGAGGATATTGTCATTGAGTAATACAAGTATTTCTCTCGAAAAAAAGTATGGTCATTTTAAAAATGCTAAAACTGTCTCTCTATCCATTCGGACATGTCGACCTCGGCCTACCGGACGCACACTGCTCTCCCCTCTCCTTCTCCTGGCAAGCGACCGGTTCTGGCCTTCTGGGACCCTCCGTGATCGCAATAATTCATTATTTTTCTCCTGGCGCTCAGCAATGATTCATTGATGCTGCAGCACATGCCCTTCTCTGATCTGACCCTAATTTATAAAAATTTCGACATATGATCCTTTTGCTACCGCGCAGGGTTCATGACGATAGGATATAACAGCCGACCGCCAGGGTCCCTGGTGGTAGGAAACACCCCTATCGTCAAACAGGCTGGCGATAGCCTGTACAACCTTACCGCTAAGGTGCCCGGCGGTAGGCACGACCACGCAGTGTTTCATACTTAGAAAAAATTTATAGTACGGCATGCAACCCTATCGTCAGAGACCTTGGCGGTAGGCTGTTATACCCTACCGTCATAGACTCTGGCGGTAAGAAAAGGATCAGATCCCGAAATTTTTGTAAACTAGGGTCAGATCTAGACTAACTTTTTAGAAAAGGTTAAAAAACATGAAATTTAGACCTGCAGCACACTGCGCGGAACCAATTGTAGGCTAGCTAGCTAGTAGTAACACGTGTATTGCAGCACAGCAGTACGTGTGTATGAGGGCGCATGCATGCATGCCACGTGCCCACACCTTTGGTTTCTAGTGCTGCTGCAGCAGCAGCACCTGCAGGCTGTAGCTTAGTGTAACCACGGTCTAGTCCACGGCGATGCCCAGAAGAGGAAAGTCCCGACCGCTGGGATAACATAATTAAGTTTAGATTCAGAAATCTTGTCTCCATTTGTCCTTTTGTTGCTTCTTAATAAAAAAAATGGTAAGATAGATTGATTGTCCGTTTCAACAAAATATTACTACTAGATTGATTACATTGGTACTACGTATTTGTTACCACAAGGGATGGGAGTATCAATACCATTCGGCATGAATGTTGAGCTACATCAAAAACAAAACAATGAAGGGATGGAAGTATAGATGATCAACGAAAAGGATTTACATTGACCCTCTCGATCTGGCAGTGGAATAGTTAGAAGAAGACAATGGAAGCAGGCTAATAAGGAGGGGGCCGGAAAAAATCTCACCGCTTTGTGGCCAACGTGCTCCACCATCTGGCCGCTGGCGATGGCCCCTGCCATGGCGCCGATGTTGGAGAGCGAGCCGAACACCGAGAACTGTATGTAGCCAGCGTCGTCAGTCGCTAAGATTCCGGCCCAAGCCAGCGAAGCCGGCGGCAAGAGTAAACAAAGACGGGCGATGGGACTAAGGATAATGACCTCGGAGATGGAGAGGCTGAGGTCGCGGGTGATGGCGTCCTGCGTCGGCGAGGAGAAGCCGCCCGTGAAGCCGAACTGGATGGGGCCGAGCGCCACGATGAGCGTGCAGAGCAAGGCGGAGACGTGGGACTCGCGCATCATGGCCATGGAGGATGCCCCTGATGCGGTGAGGCTCGACCCCATCCTGTACCAGCTCCCCGTGTTCACCAGCAGCGGCTTCCGCATGTCCATGTCATCGTCGCCACCGCCGTTGCCGTTCATGGCGCCTGCAGGCTCGCTTGCTGATGGACGAGCGAGAGGGAGGGAGGGAGAAGAAGAAGAGGATGTCGACTTTGAAATGGGGAGGGGTGGTGGGGTGGGGGTGGGATGGGCTCGTCTCTAGGTAGCTAGCTTGTTTGCTGATGGAGTATATGCGTAGGCAGGGCTCAAAGTCAAGAGCTAAAACAAGAAAGTTCTTCTTTTTTTTGGCGGTTGGGCATTATTCCCTAGCTAGTGCTAAAGATTCTGCAGGCTGCGACCTTTCTCTATAAAATAATCCCTCCACTTCTAAATATAAGTTCTTTTAAGAGATTTAAATATGAAAGTATTTTAGAGTGTAGATTCACTCGTTTTGCTCTGCATGTAGTTCATATTAGAATTTCTAAAAAGAGTTATATTTAAGAACGGAGGGAGTAAAACCCAACCAACCATTTCCCGTTCAATCGATCCGGTCGCCCCCTCCCTCCCTCTTGATGGGACAATTGCAGTTGCGGAATAGTCCTACAACAGCTTGTTGTGATCACATCGTCCACGTCATATCTTTCAAGTACCGGATTTGCTTTCCTACAATCTTATACTCTCTTCGTTTCAAAATACTTCTGCACCCTAAGCAAAATGAATATGTACTCACAGTAGTACAGTTACTATACATACTGTAACGGCACGCGATGGTCTCATTAGTAACAGGTAAGCGATGATCTTAGTTGCTTCTAAGGAGAAGGAAGGGGTGGAGTCTAAGTGTTGGTCCTTATTTTAGGTGCATGATGTTAGTAGGTGCAATCTTACTTACAGGTATCGCCAGTAGCCTTGTTTTACGCATAATATGGAGTTCCACAAATTAATAATGGCCATGACATGAACTTATCTCAATCTTGTGAGAACCCACATCGACTTCTCCTAGCAACCATCATTGACCATTCCTATAGGTTTTAGATTTTGATTGGCCAGTTGAAAAAGCAACCATATGCATGTTTCTCCATGATCTATGTGCAACGTTGGGCCATACATTGACCATGCTATTTAGTGGGGAATTCATTTTGCATCCTTATGCTTGTCATAGAGATTCTATTCTCGAGCTCAAATGCACCCTCATGAACAGTAAACTCAAAAAAAAATCCACAAAAATGAATTTTTTTTACAACAAAGATTGTTGAATTCTCTAATCCGCGTAAATTTTTCGTGAAGAAAGAACATTCCTAATGCTCTGGGAAAAAAACCATGCTCCAAAAAGACGAATTTTGAAAGCATTTTGGAGTACATATTTTGTTATTTTTGCCCGGCTAGACCTCCATGAATATGTTTTTTTTCAAGAATTTGCACGCAGGAAGAAAACTAAGCAATGCTTTTCTTCAAAAAATAAAATAAAATAAAATAATGGTATTGTCTTCCTATCTATTTGGATTTTACTGTTCATAGCAAGAGCATTTGAGCTCGGGATTAGAAGAATGCTTTTGCCTTAGGTTCGTCTACTTGGAAAGGAGAACCAGATTACATAATAGCCACAAAGCCAACACCCATTGGCAGCACCAGATAGAAACCCTATAGGGTCACTAGTAAGTTGTGGGATCAATCTTCTCAAGTTACAAGGAATAATATAGAAAATTTAGAAAACCAAAGGGGTGCCATAGAAAAGTTGTGGGGTTAGCTGACACCATAGCCTACACATATTTTAGCAACTACCAACACCAGCACACACAAAGGAAATAGAAAACATGCGACCTCCGAAAGTCATATCGAAGTGAACTCCAACACGCAGTAACAACCATCAACATAAACCACCACCGATGACATCATACAGATTGTGAGAAAAGCGCTTCAACAACAACGCCCCCAAGAAAAGAATGGCAGAGAGGGAGTTTGAGCAAACTCCAGACAATGCCTCTGAGAAGGAGATGATGTGAAGCACCACCATTACCAGGAATAACCAGAGCTAGGCACACCTAGAGTTTCACTCTGGAGTTCGAGACTCTATGTTCAAAAGCAACACCAAACTTGAGTCATCATGTGCTGCCACCCCCACTTTCAATGAAAAAGTAAATGAGGCAAGCCAGATCATCTTGCCTCGATAACCGTACATGCTCACAGTCCTCACGTGGACATCACCATGTAATCAGACATACCCTGTATATAGGAGTAGATCAAAGCACACCAAGCGGCATCAACGAGGTCACCAACGTCGCCAAGAACCCACTCAAGGGGTGAACTGGCGACGAAGAGAATATGATTAAAACTCTCGCATGGAGGTATCCCTCATCACCTTCATATACAGAGGAACTTAGGCATCAGTCACCATTTCAACGATGTCGATCTCCACCTGTATCTATTTTACCGTTGTCCCATACATTGTGGCTTGGTGCCTGCGGACCCTCAGTGATCGCCCATGTTAACATCCTGGGCATCCGTTGAAGTTTCAACGGTATATTCGCTGCAACACACTGTGTAGGATCAATTGTAGGCTAAGGGCATCTTCAAGGCTATCCCCAAAATGGACACCCCCATTTTTTCCCTGGACACCCCTAATGCTAGCCCCCACTTTATTTCCAGATTCAAACAATTTATACTCAGATTCATATATATTATATCGAACTTAGTTAAAATTAGCAAACTTAGCTAAAGACTATTGTAAATCTACCTATCTAGATGGATGCGGATATCGAGCACCAAATCTCTGCCGCTGCCACCGCCATCGTTGTTGCTCCAATCACGGGCGCTGGTGAAAGATCGTGGATGTCGCCTAGAGGGGGGGGGGTGAATAGGCACTTTAAAATAATTACGGTTGAGGCTTGAACAAATGCGGAATAAACCTAACGGTTAATTTGACAAGCACAAAACCTAAAACAACTAGGCTCACCTATGTGCACCAACAACTTATGCTAAGCAAGATAGACAACTAAGTGATAGCAAGGTATATGACAAGAAACAATATGGCTATCACAAAGTAAAGTGCATAAGTAAAGAGCTCGGGTAAGAGATAACCGAGGCACGCGGAGACGACGATGTATCCCGAAGTTCACACCCTTGCGGATGCTAATCTCCATTTGGAGCGATGTGGAGGCACAATGCTCCCCAAGAAGCCACTAGGGCCACCGTAATCTCCTCACGCCCTCGCACAATGCAAGATGCCATGATTCCACTAAGGGACCCTTGAGGGCGGTCACCGAACCCGTACAAATGGCAACCCTTGGGGGCGGTCACCGAACCCGTACAAATGGCAACCCTTGGGGGCGGTCACCGAACCCGTACACTTTGGCAACCCTTGGGGCGGTCACCGGTACCCGTCAAATTGCTCGGGGCGATCTCCACAACCTAATTGGAGACCCCGACGCTTGCCTGGAGCTTTACACCACAATGATTGAGCCCCGAACCCCACCAACCATCTAGGGCGCCCAAGCACCCAAGAGGAACAAGCTCAAGGGTACCAAGCACCCAAGAGTAATAAGCTTCTCAACTTGTAACTTCCACGTATCACCGTGGAGAACTCAAACCGATGCACAAATGCAATGGCAAGGGCACACGGAGTGCCCAAGTCCTTCTCTCTCAAATCCCACCGAAGCAACTAATGCTAGGTAGGAAAAGGAGAGGAAGAACAAGAAGGAGAACACCAAGAACTCCAAGATCTAGATCCAAGGGGTTCCCCTCACATAGAGGAGAAAGTGATTGGTGGAAATGTGGATCTAGATCTCCTCTCTCTTTTCCCTCAAAAACTAGCAAGAATCCATGGAGGGATTGAGAGTTAGCAAGCTCGAAGAAGGTCAACAATGGGGGAAGAACACGAGCTCAAGAGATAAGGTTCATTGGGGAAGAAGACCCCCTTTTATAGGAGGGGGAAAATCCAATCGTTAAGTGCTCAGCCCGCACACGAGCGGTACTACCGCTCCACGTGCGGTACTACCGCTCGGGCGGAAGAAGCAGTGAAAAGGAGCAACAAAACAAGAACCTTGGGGCGGTAGTACCGCCGATAAGCGGTACTACCGCTCACCCCAGCGGTACTACCGCTGGAGGAGCAGAACACGGGACAAAAGGAGGCAGGACAGAGCAGAGTACGGTGGCAGTAGTGCAGTAGCGGTACTACCGCTCGACCGGAGCGGTACTACCGCTTATAGGCGGAACTACCGTGCCTTACTGCCGCGCGACTACCGCTGAACCCGACACGAAAAGAGCAGACCCAAAATCGAGGCGGTAGTAGAGCGGTACTGGAGCGGTACTACCGCTTGACGCTACAAGCGGTACTACCGCTGCCACCGCGGTACTACCGCAGGGAGAAAAACAGAACTGCCAAAACTTCTTCATATGAGCTCCAAATTGAGCAAACTCAAGCTTGTTGGTTATAGTAAGAAGGGCAGGGGAGGTATGCCAACAAATAGAGGAGTGAAACCTCCAACCGAGAAGAACCGGCATAACCTCCAACATCGAAAACATCATAGAAGATGCGAGTGAACTCCGTTTTCGATGAACTCGAGCTTGTCATCAAGATGACCATAAGCTCCAAAAGTCACAAAGAGAAGAACCAAACAAGAACCAATAAAGATGATGCAAGGATGCAATGGTTTGAGCTCTCTATGAACGATACGATCAAGCTACTCATCGAGAGCCCCCTTGATAGTACGGCAATCGATCCTATAACCCGGTCTCCAAACAACCATCATGAGACCGGTAAAATAGAAAACCTATCAAGAGCAAACCTTTGCCTTGCACATGGTCCACTTGAGCTAGATGATGACGATCTTGACTCCCTCAAGATGGACCACCTTTCTTGATTGCGTTGGCTCGATGAAGACTAGTTGATTGCTCCCCCATACTCCACTATGGATGAGCCACCCTTCCGCACATCTTCACAAGTCCATTGTCACCACAATGGCTTCAAGCATTTGATCTCTTCGTGATGCTTTACTTGAACTTGCCCGCTTCACTTGAACTTGCACACCGCAACCTAACCCCACAAAGAACTCTCACGAAGACCATGGGTTAGTACACAAAGCGTAATTGACAATGCTTGATCTCTTCGTGATGCTTTACTTGAACTTGCCCGCTTCACTTGAACTTGCACACCGCAACCTAACCCCGCAAAGAACTCTCACGAAGACCATGGGTTAGTACACAAAGCGGAATTGACAATGCTTATCATACCATGGGATCGTTTGATCCCTCGGTACATCTTGTGCGCTTTGTGTGTTGATCAACTTGATTCACTCTTGACTTAGTCTTGATCAACCTTGACTCTTTCCAACTCTCTTCATTTGGATGATGTCTTGAAGGTAAACATGAATGATCACACAATCTTCTTCTTCAAGACATGCTTGCAATAAGCTCAACTCTCACATGACCAATCTTTGGATAATTCCTTAATAACACCTTGGTCACCACATAAACTCCTTGAAACCAACACATGGACTTCAAGAAATGGCTATGGACAAATCCTTCAAATATAACTCAAGGCAACCATTAGTCCATAGAGATTGTCATCAATTACCAAAACCAAACATGGGGGCACCGCATGTTCTTTCAGCTGGCCCAGCCATCGCAACATCCATCATGGGAAGTGACGGAGCGCCTCCTCCGCCTTTAGACGGGCGTTGCTCTCGGACTTGATGAGCCCCATCGACCGGTTGAGCGCCCACGCAGTGGCGAGCTCTGGGTCGGGCAGGGCTCAAAAGACAAAAGCCTACTATCTCTAAAACAAGAAGGTCTTGATGGGCATTATTTCCTAGTGTTATATATATTCTGCGGGCTGTGACTTTAGTGTTTGTGCCCAACTAATCATTTCCCTTTCAATCCGGTCGACCCCCTCCCTCTTGATGGGACAATTGCAGAGTATAACAACCTGTTCTGATCATATCCCTCCTTCCTTGTAGTACATCACATATTCCAGGTACGGGATTTGCTTTCCTACAATCAACCCAATGATTCTTAAAGACCACCTCGTCAATACGTGCCAACATACCTTCACGGTCAAAGACGGGCGACCGGATGGACTTCAGCGCCTCAGAATGAGATGCCAAAGCACCTACCTCATCATCGTTAGCACCCTCAGACGCCACCTTGTCCCTTACAGACACCACCGCAAGAACATCATCAGTCATGGGTACCACCGACACGATGGACTCTGGCACCTCGAGTTGCCCACATGGCAGAGGCGAACCCTGTAGTCCTGCCTCGAAATTAGGTGCCAAAGCACCTACCTCATCAACCTCGTCACCCACAGACATCACCTGCCCCATCTCCTTCAGAAGCACCATCGAAAGAGGTGAAGTGGGCTCGCCACAACGATCCTGGAGCTCAGGCATAATCTGCAGCACTGGAGTCACGACCTCGCCGATGACTGCACTCCTAGAGGCAGTCAGCAGCACAGGCCTCGGCGATGGACGTGATGTAGCACGAGGGGAGAAATGTCCATAAAGGCTTGCTTCCTCCCCAACTGAAGACCCAATCTGAGGCTCAGGCATCAAATGCATAACTGGCACAACCTCCAGTTTGGCGAGTGTGGCATCCGCTCTCCCCAAAACACTCCCAACTCGCGCAAGGCAATCGCGAAGCTCAGTGCGAAGCAACTCAGTCTCCTCCACCAACCCGGCTTGCACAGACAAGACAGACTGGAACTGCACATCTGTGACTTCACTGGTGGGTGCAGGCGATGGAGCAGGACATTGGTGCGGCGATGTTTGGTGAACATGCTTCTTTGCACGGCAGAAGCGGGCGATGTGACCGGATCGAAGGCAGTCCGTGCATCGGATAGGATCCCTGCAGGAGTGTGCGCGGTGACCTCGACAGAGGCATCGGAAACATCTGTCTCTCAGCCACGCTGGAGGCGGACGCCGCACATTGACAGCAGGGCGACGGAAAGCAGCGGGAGTCGAGCGACGCCCTCTCGAGACGAGCTGCCAGCCTCCCAACTCATTCCCGCGTGGAGCGGGACACACAAAAACTGTTGACGCCATCTCCCGGGCGAAACATCCTCGCCAATCTCCCCAACCTGGACGGACCGGAGGCGCCTCCACGACGAGCCCGTCGCGCGCAACAGCGGCGTGCGGAGCTGAAGCAACGCATGCCATTGAAGCAACGCATGCGGTGCCAACTCCTCAGCGTGCCCCACGGGAGAGGCTGCCACAATTCACTGGTACATAGTAAGTGCATTTTAATCAATGAGTGGACATGGTAGTACAGTTACTACTCCTTCTGTCCCAAATTACTAGACACATCCGCAGTGGCGGAGCTTGAAAGAAATCTCAGGAGGGGCGAAGCTACCAAAGAAAAAACTTTGAATACAAATCTTATGATTATATAGTTAGATTTTGTAGAATGTTGAGAAACTTAGAATGAGTATATTGATCTTGTACATATTAGTTTATGAAATACATGTTTTATGTTAAGTACATAAATAAGCTACTCATAACAAAAGAAAATATACGAAAATACTATTTTTTTGCGAGAAACACCAGAATACTACTTAACCATGAATTATTGTGTTAATCACTACAGACCAGCTCTTAGTCTCTTTGCTCTTCCAAATTACATAGGAACATCTTCGTAGCTGTTCTTCTCTGTGATGTATGTATACAGTCAAGATATTGCCTAGAAATCGTCTTTAATCATTTTGTCCTAATAATCTGCAATCCTTCGGATCAGTACTTCATTTGCTAGAGTTTGTTGTCATTGTTTGTTCATGAATTTGATGTTCAAATTTAGGCTTTGCTACGGTCCATGAGAGGGAGCGTAGAATCACCGGCTAAACACATGCGGCGCCGGCGTCAGTTGATTCCTGAGCGCGGCCGCGAAAAGATGTGTGGACTGTGGTGGCATCAGGCCCAGGTTTGTCTCCATGAAGCTCCGCAATTGCACATCCGTATCTAGACAAATCTAAGACAAGTAATTCGAGACAGAGGTAATATAATATAGCAGTGCTCTCTTGCTTCTACGGACAAGGAAGGGATAGAGTGCACCGGGTGGTCTCACTTGCTTCTACGGAAAATGAAGGCATAGAGGTCCTTATCTTAGGCATATGACATTTTCTTGTTAGTCAATGTTTTATTTCCTTTGCAGGGTATCACAGTGGGAGCTGACCACCAGCTGCGCCAGCACGGAACCCAGAGAAGAGAACAGAGCATAACAATTACATGCCCCCTCTACAAAGTCATCTGAAACAATGTCTGTACAGGAATATACAGACGACAAAGTTTTTCCTTTCTTCTGTATGATTGGCCTTCATCGAGCAATCGGACTAGTAAAAAGAAGACGATGCCCGGCTTGAAGAATAATTCCGACATATATACCGCGAAGACTACCGACCGAGCTCACCGGAATGACCACTGTATCTCCTCGAGAGTTCTTCCCTTGGTCTCCGGCACCCAGAGGATGATGAACATGAGCGTGAACGTGCTCACGAGCGTGTAGCACGCAAAGGTACCTGTCGAGATCGTAAACAGACAGAAATGATCTCCGTCAGGTCTGTGTCGCGGGTCCATAATTCTACTTGAGAAAAGAGGGAAGAGTGTGAACCTCCAGCGCTCCAGCTGAGCAACAAGTTTGCTGTCATTGTTATCCCAAAGGAGGTCAGCCAGTTGGCGAGCGTCGCGAAGCTTCCCGCAAGGCTCTTGATGCTAACCGGCAGGATCTACAAACACATAAAAAGTCCAGCAGTATGGTTATGTGAATGCTCCAGTGACATGCCTAAGCCACATTAATTATGAGGTATGGTTCTATACGCAGTGTGCAGATTCACTATGTTACCTCAGACATTATGACCCATGGAATGGCGCCCATACCGAAGGAGAAGGTGATCACATAAGCCTGAACAAGTGTCAGGTTAGTATCGTGGGCACAGCTCGTGGATTTGCTATGTAAATTTTCAGACCAAACGATCTAGTTGGCGGAAGGACATACCACAATAGCAAACAAGGAGACCATGCTTAATATGTAATACATGTCAGAGTCTTGCGGAACATTGTCCTGGAACAAATAAATGATGATAATATAAGAAAAATATTTGGCAGAAGAGGCCCTGTCATAATATCACCAATCAAAAAAGATAAAATCCCCAATCCAGGTAATAGACTATCATAAGGGTGTGGTGTATGTATTCTGTATTTTATTTATACCAGTACCCTATACTAAAGAAACCTGAACATACCTTGAGAAAAAATATGACGGCAATTGCAAGAAGGCTTAGGGTCATCCCGGCAGAAGATATCTGGAAGTTGAAGCGAGAGCTAAATTATAGTTACAGACAACTACAGTAACAAACTGGTTTCAAAGAGAGGAGGAAAGTTACAATAAGTAGGATCCGTCGGCCAGCTCTGTCTAGCAACCAGGTTGTAGCTCCAGTGGCAAGAAGCTGATGATAAATGCTGTCAGCACCTTAATGTGAACTACTAAGAGACAAGAAAAGATATATATCAAGTTACACACCCCAATAGCTCCAACTCCACATGCGGCCAAGTTGCTGTTTGTAACACCTGAAGAGATTTTCATGTTAAATATAGAAGCTGAAATCGACTATAATATAACACTATAGTATTGCACTTAAGGAAATTTAATGACCAAATTCTACAGCTTGCCTGCAGCTTTGAAGATGCTGCCTGCATAAAACAGTATGGCGTTGATCCCACTTAGCTGTTGCAGTACAAGCAGGCCAATTCCAAGCTGCCAAGTTGCACCACAATTACGATTACAAAATGCAATTGCGAATTTTGGTATGAAAGGAACCAGCAAGTCAAGGAAGTTACTATCAAGGGCATGCGGAATTTCTTTTGGTTTAACTCTTGGAAACGAATTGCCGTCATTTTGTTTGCTGATGCTACCGCTGTCTGCATAATGTTAAAGCAAACATTGGTGACTACGCTGAAAGTACATCACATAGAAAGATTTGTAGTTAGTTAGTCTAGAAGGAAAAAAAAAAGGCAGGTGCTTGCCTTTATATCATTCACTTCTGAGGTGATGTCAGTATCAGATCCTCTCAAAACTTGTAGGGAGGCTTCGAAATCATCCATCTTGTTCATCTTTGCCTAGAGATTGATGCACAACAGTGGTTAATAAAAAATTCAGAATGATGCAGCACTTTGTATACATTTGCTCATACGGACCAGCCATCTTGGAGATTCTGGAATGAAGAATAGGCCAGGTATCAGTATTGTGCATGGCAAGGTTCCTAGAAGAGCCCAGAGATTTGAATCAGAAATAGTCAGAGGTTCAGAAACCAGACGCATACACATTCGCTTAAGCCCATAGTACTAGCGAAATCAGCAGAGATTGCTGACACGGTAACTTTTCCTTCAAAAGCTTAACGGAAATGTTTGCCTAGATATCCACGAATTCTAGTCATATTTGTCAACATGGCATTTACTGTTACCGATCTTGTTAGCTTCAATATTAGAGGTTAAGTGAATACTGACAGTGAAAACAACAAAGTTCAGTAACGCGTCGGCACTTAGCCATGTTACCTATCAGCGCAAGCATCCTCCAAGGAACAAGCATGCCGAGCACATAGGCCAACACCATCCCAAGTGTTACAGACAACTGCAGAATGAACAATTGCACAATGAGTCCACTCCAGCATAGACAAGCTAATAGGTCTTTATGAGAATAAGACAAGGTCCTTGGGAGGATAGGCCTACCGGGTTCACACAGCCTAGAGCGCCCCTCTTGTTCCGAGGAGAAATCTCTGCTATGTATACAGGCACCTGTATAAATCACAGATCAAGACTAAGCATGTTAACTAGCCCACAATGGGATGATCAACTTTGTTCCCACAATACTGACATCCTGTATAAGCAGATAGACTGCGTGCATAGATCCTCTATGCAAAGAATAAGCAGGCACAGAGTGCTGTTAAACGAACCGTGTAGGATATGATACCAACACCAAATCCTTCAAGCAATCGCCCCGTGTACAGAAAGGTAGTATCCTGTAAAACAAACGCCGACAAGTGTCAACGTTCAGAAGCAGCAAACGGTGAAACTAAGTTCCGGAAAAAAGGTATTGTCGTACTTTTGCCAAGGAGATCGCGAGCCAGCCGAGGATGTTAGGAACAGCAGCAATCATCAACGCCTGGAAAATCAATTCGCAAGCTTGTTAGGGCTCAAGAGAAGATCATTAGTACGGTCAGGTACTGAAACATTGCGAACATACGACCAACATACTGAGGTTTGACACAGCAACAAGAGGATTTGGCAATAAACCACCGCGACGGGGATCGACTTTGCAGAAAAGAACTCTATTTTTTCCGGCAAAAAACCACCGGTCTACCATAATGTTTTTTGCAAGAAGCACTGATTGCTCGCTGAACGGTCTGTGGTGTGTGATGTTCTTTCTGACGCAAGGGGCGACGATGGCCAAGGCCAAATAGCCGTTAGGCATTTTCACGAACACCTCGCGTGCGCGCCAGCGCCAGCGCCTGGGAGGAACACCGGCCGAAACCCGGACGAGGGCATCCTGCTGAGCGGAAATCACGCCCCTCCGTCACCGCAGCGAGCTCCAGCACGCGAGCGGCTGGCCGGCTGCTGTCAGGAGGAGCAATCCTGTCCCGCACTGCATCGGCAGCGGCGACCACGTCGTCCTCGTCCTGGGATACTTCGGAGCCTTCGGTCGCGGAGGGATTTTGATGGTTTGGCCCAGGATTGTGGCAGTGAAGGGTGGATCCGAACCCCAGTCATTTCGAAAGGGGCAAATTATCAAATGGGAAGCCTTTTTTGACGATGAATCAAATGGGAAAGTAAAGCGTGACAAATGATTCGCGGGTATTTAGAGGAAAACACTCCACATTTAGGGTGGGTTTGGCATAAAACCACGGGTTACATTTTCTGCCAAAAAAAGATTGCCATGTCCAACTACAGTTTTTGTTGTCGGTAAAAGCATCAATGTCTCGCTAGCTAACCGCTCTATGACGTCGTTTCTGAAGTGCGAAGTCCGTCGGTGATAGTTTTTCGGCAAAAAAGAATGATAGCCAATGAAAGGTTTGTACCAAGGCGACCCCAATTGTAATGGTTTTCTGCGAAATACTCCACCAATAGTGAAAGATCTTCGTTCATTCCAATCCTTGACTGCAGATGATATATACTGTTAGATGCAGGGTTTGAAATCAAAGATGTGTGTGCGAAAATTTGGCATAGGGGAAGTTTAGTCCAGCCTTGCGATGTGCGACTATTGCCAACTGGGAGCAACTCCTTTCTTATGGTTCGTCGTTTTGCTTTATCCACATATAAATTGTCATGCATACTAATGATTGGATAAACATGCATGCCTCATATGATTATTACATAGCACACACACGAAGAAATCTCCGGGGGAGTTACTAAAACTTAGGCAACCAAAATCGTGCTGCTAAAGAGTTGTTATGGCAAAAGTGTCTTTAAAGAGAGACACATCTTTTCACCGAGAGACTCGCCTCATTCACATCTATGAACCAACATCACTCTCACGGTGCTCGTCTTCATCAAGGAAGACGAGAACACAATAGTAGACTCTGGATGTTCCCTGACGATCGGCAGTGTACAGGGGTAGCCAAGTCATAATGTTTTAGAGAAAGTGCTCGGCACGACGGCTCCATCTTCTTACTAGCTCGGCTTCGTCTTCATCCACTGCTTCCTCGACCACACCACCTCTTCATCACAAACCCCGTCATAAGAAATTCCACCTTGCGGCCGATTATTTTGTACTAGATATGGTTGTTGTCTAGATTTTTTTAAACTAGGCTTATCTAGTTGTAGATGGCATGGTAGTTTAGTTTTGTATGTATGCTATATTAATTGTGGTAGACCCATCTATGTCACCCTTATCATTGACTAGATTCTTAATTTTCTTTATACTAGCTAAACATGATTTTCAGCATATACAAGTGTTAACCTCATGAACCTCAACAGGTGAAACTCCAATGTAGCGGATCGTGGAAGCAAAGGACCACCTTCTGGAGCCCATAATCTCGCTTTAGCCAAAGGAAAAGTGGCCAACTTTTGATGTGCAAAATTCCTCCCACTTGCACGATTAGACTTACCAAGTTGGGTGGCGGGTAGGATCTTAGGGACAGGGATAGCATCGGGCCGGAACAAAGGACTTGAATATAAATCTTGCACGATTAGACTTACCAAGTTGGGTTGCGGGTAGGATCTTAGGGACAGGGATAGCATCGGGCCGGAGCAAAGGACTTGAATATAAATCTGACAAAAGGCTATGATTGGGTATGTTTTATCCTGATCGAACACATGGTAATTAATCGTTGCAGCATGATAATTTGTTGGTCGATCTTTTACGCTACATGCCAATTTTTACTGTAAGAACATGGAAGTCCTACACACAAGCATGGCAACTTTATCTGTTTTCGCTTGGCAAATCTGATCGTCTAAAAATATAACGTCAGACTTCTAGCATTTCTGAGAACAAAAGTCCTTTCTACTCCATCCGTCCCAAAATGTAAGACGTTTTTGAGACCTAGTGTAAGCCTAAAAAACGTCTTACATTTTGGGACAGAGGGAGTAGCTTTTTTGCCCTTCAACTTGGTATCACTTGCTGTTTATGTCTCCACCAATCATTTCATGAGAAATGCCTGGCCAAGAATTAAACCTGAACATTATTGCTCGCACCTAAACTTTGTGCTCTCTTCCACGGCCTACGTGCCTCATCATCGATGCTATTGAAGTGTCACATCATGACGATATAGGCTCCGTACATGCTCATCAAGATATAACCAACCAGTTGCTTGTAGGAGTACTATGTTCATTAAAAATGCTAAACCTGTACTCGTACTAGATATGGTTGTTTGTATGTATATTCATTTTTAAAATGCATTATTTCCTTCCGTCACGGCGTCGCCCTCGGCAACAGTGCAACTCCGGCAGCGGTGGCCAGCCACGTCGCCCATCTCTACTCCACCGTACACCGCGGTGCCGACCCTCATCAGTGATTGACGTCCTCCTCCAGCAATAATTCAACTTTTTTGGAGGAATAATTCATTGGCGCTGCGCAGTAAGTGCAGGATTAATTGGAGGCCAGTGGTGGTACGCGCGCAGCAGTACGTGTGGGGCGCGCGCATGCATGCCACACTGACACTGTTGTTTTTCGGTGCAGCTCGTGAGACCGTCTTGGACACTAGTCGACTGTGATGCCGAGAAGAAAAGCCTCGACATAATTTATTTGTGTCGATGATTGATAAGAATCTCCGCCTCTCGGACAATGTAATTAAGTTTAGCATGAGTAGATCTCATCCATTTCGTTCTTTTTGCTGCTGCTCTAAATAGTAAAAATAGATGGATTGCACGCAAGAGTGCATTGCTATTTGGGATGGGAGTATCTATCAACAAAGGGAATGACATTGACCCTTCTTTAAAGTTGAGGGGACAAGTCGCAAACCGGTCGATCTCGCAATGAAATACTGCTTGCAACCAACAATAATAGCTGCGTAGAAAAAGACATATGGGGTTTAAGAAGGCCAGGGAGAAATATCTGTGTAGCGTGCTCTAAATACGAAGGTTGGACGCCTCTTTTTGGAGCCTTCTTCATGACATACGGGGTGCAAGAAGGCTATGACGGCTGTTTTTTGTGCATGGTAACACATGTTGATGGGGCGATCGATGACGACTTTATTAAGTGAGTTTTTGCCCTCTCAAAGCTTCATATTGGGAGTTAGGCCGAGGCATATACGGAGACTTGACTTTGAGGCAGACGGGTCGATCTCACATGGAAATACTACGTGCGTAGAGAAAGACGGATAGCCTAAGTAAAAAAAGTCTCACCCCTTTGTGGCCGACGTGCTCCACCATCTGGCCGCTGGCGATGGCGCCCACCATGGCGCCGATGTTGGAGAGCGAGCCGAACACCGAGAACTGTAATTGGCCAGCGTCGTCGGTCAGTCACTAGTAGGATTCCGGGCCAGGCCAGCGCGGTGGCAACAGTAAACAAAGATGGGCGATGGAATCAAGGATGATGATGACCTCGGAGATGGAGAGGCTGAGGTCGCGGGTGATGGCGTCCTGGGTCGGCGAGGAGAAGCCGCCGGTGAAGCCGAACTGGATGGGGCCGAGCGCCACGATGAGCGTGCAGAGCAAGGCGGACACGTGGGTCTCGCGGATGATGGCCATGGAGGAGGCCCCCGCCGTGAGGCTCGACCCCATCTTGTACCAGCTCCCCGTGTTCACCAGCAGCGGCTTCCGCATGTCCATGTCGTCGTCGCTCTCCTGCCCTCCGCCGTCTCCGCCCTTGCCGTTCATGGCGGCCCTGGCTGATGGACGAGAGAGAGAGAGAGAGAGAGAGAGAGAGAGCGCGGGGGGAGGGAGGGATGAAGAAGAAGAGGATGTCGACTTTGAAATGGGGAGAGGTGATGGGATGGGATGGGCTCGTCTCTAAGGTAGCTTGTTCGCAGACGTACATCTACAACGTATGGGAGTTGCTTGGCTTCCTTCCACAAGGCGCGGCCGAGTACATGTGCGCAGCAGCTGCACAGCTGAAAAGTCAAAGGCCTACCTACGGTAAGGTCTTGTCTTTCGGTTGGGCATAGTGTTATTCCCGCGCACGTGCTATTCTGCACCGCAAGCATTATTCCACTAACCATTTCCATCCTGATGGGACAATTAGCTGGGTACAAGAGCCTGTTCTGATCACATCATCCTTGTCTTCCAAGCACCGGATTTGATTTGCTTTCCTACAACTACAATCTCATACCCAAGAAAAGCTTAGGGTTCCTTTGCCTTCCGTCGGCGCCGCCTCGTCCTCGATGGCCTTAGGGCCATGGCGGCGCGGTGGATCCCGGCCCTTACTGACGGGGGGCTCCGTTTTTAGATGATCTTCCAAGCACCGGATTTGCTTTCCTTTCCTACAATCTCATACCCAATGCTTCACTGGTACTACGTAGTTAGGGTGCACTTGGTAGTACAATTATTATTATTTTTTGCTTCTACGGAGAAGAAGGGCTAGAGTGTACGCGATGGTCTCAGTATTTTTTGACATGTAAGCGATGATCTTACTTGCTTCCAAGGAGAAGGAATGTGCTGGAGTCTAAGTGATGGTCCTTATTTTTGGCATCTGATTTATTTTTCTTGTTAGTCGGTGCGATCTTACTTACAGGTCTCGCCGGTAGCCTTATTTTAGACATGGACTAATCTCTCTCTATCTTGTTTCTTGAGAGAACCCACATGCACTCCTCCCGGCAACCATTGACTATCCCTATTGTTTTCAGGTTTCGATTGTCCAACTGGAAAAGCAATCACATGCATGTTTCCTCTTCCATGATCTATGCGCAACGTATGTTAGACTGACGATGTTGTGACGATTGCTTTGACACCCACATGTGATTGGTAGTTTGAATTATCCCGGGGCGGCGGTACACTTGGGCTAATAAAAGTCCGGTGCCGACATACGAGAAACTCGTTAGGGTACATAATGGAAATTAAAGTTTTCTCTCGTGACTGTGCGTGCTCCCTAGAGCGTATTGAGACACTTTATGGCCATGTGCCCATTATTCCTGATTCTAACTCTACTAGCTCCCCCGCTACTCGCCCCTCATTCAAATTTGAAACGGGATGGTTACAACGGGTTGACTTTGTAGACTTAACTAAGAATGTATGGGAAGGCCCACCGTTGTCGGATGCCTATTCATCGAATTTTTAAACCGTGGCTACTAGGCAATTCCTATCTGGATGGGCGAAACATACCAGTGATATGTAAAAAAAAGCAACACCTTACCACTATTCTTGATGACATCGATAACATTGTTGAGGCATGCACTTTGTCTCGTCAGGAGATTGATATGAAAAAGCAATCCAATGAGCAAATTGCACATCTAGTGCTAGAAGAGGAAATCAAGTGGGACCAAAGATCCAAAGCCCAATTCATTTTTAAGTGAGATAACAATACACGATGTTTCCATATGGTCACCAATGGGCGGCATGGGAAGAAGCGTATTTTTAACCTGGATGTCGGACGGATCGCGGGTTAGGCAGAGTTGGAGTTGAAACGATATATCACCGGTTCTTACAAGTCTCCGTTTGGGGCTTCAGAAGGAGGGAACTTCACACTCAGCGAGACCCAAACAGATGATATCTCATAAGTTAACGACAGATGAGAATGATATCCCCACATACATATGTGAATGATATCCTAGCCTCGAAAGCTAAAGTCAATGATATGCTTCTTTCTATGGAACATTAACCTTGATGAGGTTAGGAATCTGAAACTCTTGCTTTTAACTTTTGAGCAAATGTCAGTCTTGTTAGAACAAATCCGAGGCGCTCCGTCGATCTACCGAGGACCAAGCAATCACACCAGCACGACACCGAGATTTGTTAACGAGGTTCACCGATATGGCTACATCCCCGGGTCATTACTACGGGCGCTCCTCCCCACGACACCGTCACAATACGGCACCCTGGCCGCCCGGGCGCCGGCACACGCCCCTGGTTCCCCCCTGTGTGCCTGTGCTATTATGTTGGCATAGGTTATATCGTGTGTCTACCCTCGCTATATATGAGAGGTCTAGGATACAAGTGTCCTATTAGGACACAACTCCTACCCTGTCTACACACAGTACAAAACCAAGTCCAACTGTAACCTACCTTATACAATAATATTCGACATAATTCTAACAAGTCTCAAGATTAACTTCCATTAAACTGAGTTGTTATGTTTCGGAGAAGCCAAAGAGGCGGGTGCACAATACACTAACCTAATTGGTTGCACACAATGCCAATTTCTATTAAATATTTTGGCATTCGATTCATTATCGCCATCTCACTAATACGGAGCGAGAACATGTCCTAGACTGCTTAGAGAAACAATTGAGAAGTTGGAAAGGCAAGGCGCTCTCCATTCGAGGACGTTCGATGTTTTCACATACATAAGTGAAAACATCATTTGTTCATGGAGTCTTCGAACTCTGCTCCCTCCTATTAATTATCTTGTCAATCATATTTTTTGTCTACGCAAATTTAATTGCATTTATACAAGGTGGGAGTAGATTTAGAATTCTATTAATGGTAGTATACACATGAGTTTTGACATACACAAGTGTCGACCTGATGAACACCAAAGGGTTAGACTCCAGCGTCCAAAAAAGGTTTCCCCCCGCTTTGTATTCCAAAGCAACCAACACCATACACATAGCATTGCTGGGGCAAGCAGCACGTCAAGCCCAAAAGAAAAAAGAAGAAACAAATGTCAACAACGGCAACTCGACAAAGTGCGGATGACCCGCCACTGCTGCGTCCTCCAGAAACAAACCGCCACAGCCCGAGTCTCCGATCCACCGCATACCAAGTAGCACCTTCAAAAAGGGATTTGGCGCCGACGACGCTACTTCCCGAACGTGTCCTAGGGTTTCCTCCGGTAGGCGGAGGGAGGTGGGGGATGGCTACCACCAACACCCTCCAGGAAGGAATGGTGGCACCCGCCGGTGTCACCGCATCGGAGCCGGACGAACCAACAAGGATTTCTCCCGTACTCCAAACCCCACCGCCCAACCGGAGCCAACTAGCCAAACCACCGCCCAACACCATGCGCCATCGCGGTTGTGCCGCCACCCACGCTGTCTCACTGCGAACACCAACACGAGGCCATGAAGACCGGAGAGAAGTGCCAAGCAACGGGAGCAGCAGCACCGAAGCCGAGCGGGAGGAAACCACCTCCACCGCTGTCGCGCGAGAGGCCCGCGCCTCCAGCACCTTTGCAGTCGCCGTCCCGACACGACAGCAAGGCATATCAGGCCACCCCTGGCACGGCAGGCCCGAAACGGGCCCACTAAGCCCCGCGACCACGCTGTAGCAGGCTGGCGTCGGCGCCGCCAGCACCCAGCCGCTCATCGCCGCTCCCCCGCCTCCCGGAAGTCACGCCGCAGACCCGCCCGCCGCCGGCCCGCCCAGGACCATATGGGCCCGTAGGGCCTAGATCTGGGCCGAGCGGCCGCCACCAGGTCGCGCCGCCCCGCCGCCAAAGACGACGACGCCGCCCAGCTGCCCGCCCGTGCCGCGCCGGGGAACCCCGCCGCCACTCGGACCATCGCCGCCTAGGAGCACCCCCCGTGTAGCTCCGCCCCGCACTAGAAAGCCACCGGGAGGGGAAGGTCAAGGGCGGCCGCCACCAGCGTCCCCGGGGCAAGGCCGGCCGCTGGCGCCAGCGCCAGCGGCGGGGAGGAAGGGCAGGCCGACGCGCGGCCGGTCGTGAAGGAGGCGACGTGGTCGCGAAGGGACCAGAATTAGAGTATTACCGGTTCGCAGTCGTTAGACTCCAAAGTAGCGGATCGTGCAAGCAAAGCACCACCTTCTGGAGCCTTTAGCGAAAGAAAAATGTCGAGGTTTTGATGTGCAAAATCCCACCCACTTTATTCAACTGCACCTTATTCGGCTTGAGATAGATGGGTGATCCGCGCACTTGTGCTACTAGCTTTATTACACGATATCTATCCTGTAGTTTTTCCCCTCTTCAACTTACTATCGGTAATGTTTACTATGTTTCCACCAATTTTTTTAGAAATGGAGGAGGACCCCCGGCCTCTGCATCTGGACGATGCATGCAGCCACTTTATTAATTATTCACACAAGACCTTACAAAGTTATACAACAGTTAGACTGAAGCCACCGTCTAGGCAACAAAAGTGTCGCTACTCCTATCCAAGTGATGAAGGGATGCTGATAGTCTGGGCCTAGTGTTGGAAATATGCCCTAGAGGCAATAATAAATGGTTATTATTATATTTCTTTGTTCATGATAATTGTCTATTGTTCATGCTTTTATTGCGTTATCCGGAAATCGTAATACATGTGTGAATATATAGACCACAACGTGTCCCTAATAAGCCTCTAGTTGACTAGCTCGTTGATCAACAGATAGTCATGGTTTCCTGAGTATGGACATTGGATGTCATTGATAACGGGATCACATCATTAGGAGAATGATGTGATGGACAAGACCCAATCCTAAGCATAGCTCAAAGATCGTGTAGTTCGTTTGCTAGAGCTTTTCCAATGTCAAGTATCTTTTCCTTAGACCATGAGATCGTGCAACTCCCGGATACCGTAGGAGTGCTTTGGGTGTGCCAAACGTCACAACGTAACTAGGTGACTATAAAGGTACACTACGGGCATCTCCGAAAGTGTCTGTTGAGTTGGCACGGATCGAGACTGGGATTTGTCACTCCGTATGACGGAGAGGTATCTCTGGGCCCACTCGGTAATGCATCATCATAATGAGCTCAATGTGACTAAGGAGTTAGCCACGGGATCATGCATTACGGTACGAGTAAAGAGACTTGCCGGTAACGAGATTGAACAAGGCATTGGGATACCGACGATCGAATCTCGGGCAAGTAACGTACCGATTGACAAAGGGAATTGTATACGGGATTGATTGAATCCTCGACATCGTGGTTCATCCGATGAGATCATCATGGAACATGTGGGAGCCAACATGGGTATCCAGATCCCGCTGTTGGTTATTGACCAGAGAGGCGTCTCGGTCATGTCTGCATGTCTCCCGAACCCGTAGGGTCTACACACTTAAGGTTCGGTGACGCTAGGGTTGTAGAGATATTAGTATGCGGAAACCCGAAAGTTGTTCGGAGTCCCGGATGAGATCCCGGACGTCACGAGGAGTTCCGGAATGGTCCGGAGGTAAAGAATTATATATAGGAAGTCCAGTTTCGGCTACCGGGAAAGTTTCGGGGGTTATCGGTATTGTACCGGGACCACCGGAAGGGTCCCGGGGGTCCACCGGGTGGGGCCACCTATCCCGGAGGGCCCCATGGGCTGAAGTGGGAAGGGAACCAGCCCTTAGTGGGCTGGGGCGCCCCCCATGGGCCTCCCCCTGCGCCTAGGGTTGGAAACCCTGGGGGGGGGGGGGGGCGCCCCACTTGGCTTGGGGGGGAAGCCACCCCCCTTCCCCCTTTGGCCGCCGCCCCCCCTTGGAGATCTGATCTCCCAGGGCCGGCGCCCCCCAGGGGTCCTATAAATAGTGGGGGGGAGGGAGGGCAGCAGCACCACAGCCCCTGGCGCCTCCCTCTCCCCCTGCAACACCTCTCCCTCCCGCAGAAGCTTGGCGAAGCCCTGCCGGGATCCCGCTACTTCCACCACCACGCCGTCGTGCTGCTGGATCTCCATCAACCTCTCCTTCCCCCTTGCTGGATCAAGAAGGAGGAGACGTCGCTGCTCCGTACGTGTGTTGAACGCGGAGGTGCCGTCCGTTCGGCACTCGGTCATCGGTGATTTGGATCACGACGAGTACGACTCCATCAACCCCGTTCATTGGAACGCTTCCGCTCGCGATCTACAAGGGTATGTAGATGCACTCCCTTCCCCTCGTTGCTACTATACTCCATAGATGGATCTTGGTGATGCGTAGAAAAAATTTTAAATTCTGCTACGATCCCCAACACCCAGTACCAAATGGACCTCGCAGCCAAACCTAACATCTAAGACCTGAGGTCCCAACCAGGACGCCTGCCGGGTATGGGTCACCTACCAGTCCGGCGCACTCCTCAACCAGGACGCCTGCCGGGTCTGAGGCCGCCGCAGCCACCTGCCACCAATCCATCTTCAGATCTATACTGCTGCATCTACCTTGCCCGGTCTAGCTGCCGTCGACGCCACCACGACGCCAGACCGCGTCACCCTCCTGCGCGAGTCCATCTCCGCGCATCGGACGCAGAGTCACCACAGCGCCATGCCGCCGAGACCCGCCGCCATCAATGAGTGAGATGCCGCAATGCTCCACCAAAGAATCCGTCCTCTGGTCTTGCATCCAGTCGCTGCTCAAAAAACGATGCCCCCATGAGGGAAAACGACGCCAAAAGCATCGCCATCGTCCGATCCGGGAACTCCGGATCTAGGTTTTCACCCAGAGCAGCGCAAGCAAGTCGACATAAGCTGCAGAGGCGATGTCTTCAACAAGATAACGACGCGAAAACGCCGCCATCGCCCACCATGACCCGAGTCATAGCACGGTTTTCACCGGCAGCCTCGTCTCCCCACTCTATGCCGCGACTGGATGCGAGAATCCACAACCATCTAGCCGACCACCTCCGGCGAAGAAGATGGCCACCACCACCACGCCCAGGGCCGGAGCCCCCGACGTCCTCGTGTCGCGTGCCTAGTCCAGAGGCCGCTTGCCGCGCCGGAACAAAGGATGCGCACGACGGCTCGAGGAACCACCATCCAGATCCGAAAGGGATCCAGATCGGACACCATAGCCGCCGACGTGATCTCTTCATCGCCGCCGCCAGCACGACAACCCTGGTCGCCACCGGCCTGCGCCACCGCCCTTGAATCGGCTGGAGTGGGTCGCCGCCACCCAGATCCGATCGCCGCCCGAGGAAGATTGCCGCCGCCGCCGCTGCGGCCCGCAGGCTTAGCCTGCGATGCCCTCGGCGGTGGCGGCGGGAGGAGAGGGAGGCCCGCGGGAAGGAGAGGGAGGCCCGGCGGGGAGGCCCCGGTGCTGCGCGGCGCCGCCGCACAAGGGGAGGAGGTCACGGGAGGAGGGGACGAGGGGAGAAGGGGCATTAAATAAAGAAAAATGTTTCACCAAGAATTAAATAAATCTAAACATTATGCCTCCCATCCAAACTTTGTGTTGTCTTCCTCGACCTGCCTCATGCATGAATCATGATTGCGTTATTTAATGTCACATCGCATCACGACGCTATAGGCTTCAGTATCTGTACGCACATGCTAGTTATAGATAACTAGCTATTTGTTTAATTATATGCCCGTTTTAAAATGATTAACTAACTACTTATTCGTATGTTCATGTTTAAAAAATGTCAAAACCCTCTCTTTCTATCATTATTTCCTTCACTCACCGGCACCGCGTCGCCTTCGGCAACAGTGCAACTCCGGGAGCGAGCGGCGGTGCGTTCGCCCAGGTCGATTCTCGGCCGGTCTCTATTCTATCGTACAATGTGGTTTTGACGTCTCATCCTCTTGGCGAGCGACCTGCGGGGTGCGGACCCGCCGTGATGGCAGCATCCTCAGCAACAATTCATTCAAGCTGCTGCAGCAGAACAGCCCATAATTCATTCAAGCTAGCTGCTGCAACAGTACGTGTGCTGTGGTGTGGGGTGTGCGATGCCACACTCTTGTTTCAGTCGACGGTGAAACCATCTTGGCTTTGGACATTGGTCCAGTCGACGGTGACGCCGAGAAGAAGAAAGTCCCGACATATAGTATATGGTACTCCCTCCGTCCCAAAATAAGTGTCTCAACTTTATACTAACTTTAGTACAAAGTTGTACTAAGCTTGAGACACTTATTTTGGGACGGAGGGAGTAGTATCGTCTTGGACCGACCAACCGCGTCTATGCCCGACCTTATCTAACATAACAATATATTACATGATCTAGCGTATATCACATGAGGTATGTGGTGATAGCTGGCTGTATAATTTATATGTGTTGATAAGAACCTCCGCCATTGAGATGTTAACATGATTATGTCTAGATTGAGCAAGCTCATCCACTTTTTCTGTTGCTTTAAATGGTAAAAGTTGATAGATTGCTCGAAAGACTGCACTGATGTTTGTTACATGGAATGGAAGTATCCATCAACAAAAAGGATTGACATCGACCCTTCTAAATTGTGGGGGGACAAGTGGCGAACCGGTCGATCTCGCAATGAAATACCACTTACAACTAACAGTAGCTGCATAGAACAAGACAAGCAGGCCAAGGAAAAATATCCATGGAGGGTCCTCTAGACATAAAGGTTGAACCCCTTTCTTTTGGAGTGTTCTTCAAAACATATGGGGTGCGAGAAGGTGATAACGACTCTACAAAGTGCATGCACAAGTGTCTGACCTCGGAATTTTATTAGTGGCAGGATACGCATGATTTTCAACATACACAAGTGTCGACCTCATGAACCTCAAAAGGTCAAACTCCAATGTAGCAGATGGTGCAGGCAAAGCACCACCTTCTGGAGCCCATAATTTCACTTTAGCGAAAGAAAAATGTCCAGCTTTTGATGTGTGCAAAATTGCGCCCATCTTTTTCTTTGAACAGGAAATTCCACCCACTTTATTCAACCACACCTTATTCAACTTGGGCAAGATGGGTGATCCGCGCACTTGCGCTGCTAGCTTTACTACTACACGATGTCTATCTTATAGCTTTTTCCCTCTTCAACTAGCTGCCTCTCTCATTATTGTTTATGTTTCTACCAATATATTCACGAAAAACTCCTCGCAAGAATAAATAACAAATCCAAACTTTGTGCTCTTTTTTTTCCGGATGCTTTGTGTTCTCTTCCTTGACCTGCCTCATGATTGAAGTTATTGTGCATGACACCACATCATGACGCTATAGGCTTCCATAGGTACATGCTAGGCATAGATATAACCAGCTAGTTGTTTATATATGTCCATTTTAAAATGATTAGCTAACTACTTATTCGTATGTTCATTCTAAGAAAATGCTAAAACTCTCTCTTTCTCTCATTATTTCCTTCACTCAAAGGCGTCAGCTTCGGCAACAGTGCAGCTCCGGCAGCGCGTGGTGGCTCGTTGGGCCACGTCGATCTCCGGCCGTCTCTATTCTATTGACGTCTCGTTCCCTTGGCGAGCGACCTGCGCACCCTCCCTCGGTGATGGCAGCATCCTCAGCAATAATTCAATTTTTTTTGTGGGAAGTCAGCAATAATTCAGTGAATCTGCTGCAGCAGAGCAGCCCCATAATCCACCTACTACCACTGTAGCACACAGTATTCTGGCTGCAGGATTGATTTACTGTTATTGTAGGCTAGCTAGTAACGTGGTGCAGCATGCAGTACGTCTGGTGTGGGGCGTGCGCGCATGCATGCATGCATGCCAACGCTTTTGTTTCTTGTGCTGCAGCAGCTGCTCGTGAAACCAGCTTTGCTCTAATTCAAACATATACAGCTTGCTCAATAAAAATACACAACAGAGTCCTGCTGTTTTTCTCAAAAAGAAGAAATTAAAGTATACCGTCTTGGACCGACCGACCGACTGACCGCGTCCAAGTTCTTGTCTAACATACTCCCTCCGGTCCTTTTTACTCCATGTATTAGATTTGTGTCAATTCAAACTCTATAAAGTTTGACCAAATTTATTTTAAAAAATATCAACATCTATAATAATAAATATATATACTATGAAACTACATTTCATGATGAATATAACAATATTGATTTGGTATTCGAATGTTGAAACTTTTTTCTATAAGTTCAGTCAAAGTAGAGATACTTTGACTCCGAAAGAAACTTATATGCAGACTAAAAAGGGCCGAAGGGAGTATATTACATAAGGATGAGGAACGTGCGTGGTAGCTGGCCTGGCTGTCTAATTTATCTTTGTTGATAAGAACCTGAACCTCCCCATTGAGATGTTGGCATGATTGAGTCTATCTAGATTGAGAAACCTTATCCATTTGTTTTTTTTTGTTGCTTTAAATGGTAAGAATAGACCGATTGCTCAAAAGATTGCAGTGCTATTTGTTACATGGACTGGAAGTATCCATCAACATACAGGATTGACACCGACCCTTCTAAAATGTGACGTGAGGGGACAAGTTGCAAACCGGTCGATCGCGCAATGAACTACTGCTTACAGCCAACAAAAGATGCCTAGAAGAAGCAAGAAGGTCAAGGGAGAAAATATCTATGGAGGGTCCTCTGGACAAAAGCCTCTTTTTGGAGCGTTGTTCAAAGCTTACGGAGTGCGAGAATGCTCTTTTTTTTTTTGAAACTCGAGTGTGAGAATGCTCTACTAAGCGTGTATTTGCCTCCTCAAAGCTTCATATTGACACTTATTATGAAAGGCCGGGGCATTACGGTGACTCTGCTAGAGTTGCTCTAAGCTTAACTTTGAGGCAAACACGGTGCAAACGGGTGGATCTCACAATGAAATACTACTACGTGCGGCAAACATTGACTGCGTAGAAGAGAACGGACAGGGCTAAGTAAAAAAATCTGACCCCTTTGTGGCCGACGTGCTCCACCATCTGGCCGCTGGCGATGGCGCCCACCATGGCGCCGATGTTGGAGAGCGAGCCAAACACCGAGAACTGCAAGTAGCCAGCGTCGTCAGTCACTAAGATTCCAGCGACAAGAGTAAACAAAGATGGCCGGGCGATGGAATCAAGGATGATGATGACCTCGGAGATGGAGAGGCTGAGGTCGCGGGTGATGGCGTCCTGGGTCGGCGAGGAGAAGCCGCCGGTGAAGCCGAACTGGATGGGGCCGAGCGCCACGATGAGCGTGCAGAGGAATGCGGAGACGTGGGACTTGCGCATGGCGTACCACCAGCTCCCCGTGTTCACCAGCAGCGGCTTCCGCATGTCCATGTCGTCGTGGTCGCTCCCGCCGCTCTCGTGCCCTCCGTCGTCTCCGCCCTTGCCGTCCATGGCGGCCCTCGCCAGTGGACCAGAGAGAGAGAGAGAGAGAGTGAAGAAGAAGAAGAAGAAGAAGAAGAAGAAGAAGAAGAAGAAGCGGAGGAGGAGGAGGTCGACTTTGAAGTTTGAAATGGGGAGGGGTGGGTGGGATGGGGGTCGGCTCGTCTCTGGTTTCCAGACGTACAACGTATATGTGGTTGGCTTTCCTTCCACAAGGCGCAACAGAGAGAGCATATATGCGCTGGGCTGTAAAGTCAAACGCCTACAGTCTCTAAAACAAGAAAGTTCTTCTCTTTCGGTTGTGCATTATTCCCTGGTGCTATATGCTACTTTTTCGGATTCAAAAAAAACTTTTTCCGATATGCTAGTACTATGTATATTCTGCAGGCTGCGACTTCAGTGCTTGTGCCCAACTAACCCATTTCCCTCTTGATGGGACAATTGCAGGTGCAGAGTACAACAAGTTGTTCTGATCACCATCGTCCTTCCAAGTACCGGATTTGCCTTCCTACAATCCTTCACTGGTACTCCCTTCGTTCGGAATTATTTGTTGCAGAAATGGATCCGTAGTTAGTGCAGCTTTAGCAATGAGTACACTTGGCGGCAGTACGGTTACTACATATACTATACTACTTTGACGTTCTCGTGCTTCTACAGAGAAGAAGGGCTAGAGTGTACGCGATGGCCTCTTTATTCTTTGACAGGTACGCGACGATCTTACTCGCTTCTAAGGAGAAGCAAGCGCCAGAGTCTATGTGATGGTCCTTATTTTATTTTAGGCATCTGGCATTTTCTTGTTAGTCGGTGCCATCTTACTTGCGGGTTTCGTGAGTTGTCTAAAATATTTTAGACATGTGGTGTTCCATAAGTAATGGCCGCCACATCCACATGGACTCCTCCTGGCAACAGTTGACCATTCGTGTTGATTTTAGGTTTTGAGTGGCTTACAAGAGAAAGGGATCATATGCATGGTTGCTCCATGGTCTTCGTGCAAATATGTTTTAGAGGAGTACTCGTTTTAGACTGTCGGTACAACCGACAATGCTTTTTAGTGGGGACTTTATTTTCTATCTTTAGGCGAAGATAAAGCCCGTATAATTGGGAAAGGAGAGCTGAATTACGCGATGGCCACACAACCAACGCCCAGTGGCGACCCCGGCAGGAAACAAGTACGGCCATTAGTAAGCTGTATGGGGTAAATCTTCTCAAGTCACAAGGACTAATGTAGAAAATTTAGAAAACCAAAGGGGTGTCATAAAAAAGTTCTAGGGTCAACCAACCCCAAAGCCTACACGTAGCTCTGCCACTGCCAACATCAGAATGCGTGCACACACACACAGAGAAACATGCAGTCTCGAAAAGTCCTACCAAAGTGAACTCCAACATGCAATGACAATCATCATCACCAATGACAACACCTGGACTGTGAAAAAAGCGCTTCAACAACAACGCCTCTAAGGAAGGAACAACGCGTGAGCATTGCCATCGCTAGATCTACCTACGGATGCTAGATCATGAATTTTCACCCTGAAGAGGGAGTTCTAGCAAACTCTAGACAATGCCTCCGACAAGGAGATGATGTGAAGCACCAACACTGCCAGGAATAAGTAGAGCATGCCACACCTAGCGTTTTCGCTCTGGAGTTCGAGACCCTATGATCAAAAGCACCACCAAACTTGAGCCATCATGCGGTTGCCCCCACTTTCAAGTCAGAGCGTCTCACCTCGACAACAGTACATGCTCACAACCCTTATGTGGACATCACCACACAACTGGGCATAAAACGTATATGAGGAGTAGATCAGAGCACACCCACTAGCATCAACAAGGTCACCGACGCTCAGCCCACTCAAGGGTTCAACCAGTGTCGAAGAAACGATGACTTAAACTATGGCATGAAAGTCTTCCTCGTCGCCTTTAGACATAGTGGAAGTCCGTCAGTTGTCGCCAATTCGCCGATGTCGATCTCAACCCGTATCTATTCTATCGTCATCCCATCCACTGTGGCTTAGTGCCTTGTTCTCCTGGCGAGCGACCTGCGGACCCTCGGTGTTGTCCTATGTTAACACCGGCAATCCATTGACGCTTCAGTAGTATATTCACCGCAACACACTATGTAGGATCAATTGTAGGCTAAGGCCATCTCCAAGGCTATCCCTTAAATCGACGTACACCCCCATTTTTCACGGAAAAACATAATTGTAGCCCCATTTTATTTCTAGTTTTAAACAATTTAATTAAACTTAGACTCGATATATTATATCAAACTTAATTGCAATTTAGTAAACTTAGCTAAAAACTATGCCAAGTCTACCTATTTAGACGAGCGTGGATCTCGAGAATTGGATCTCCACCATCGTCGTCATTGTTGCTCCAATCGTGGTTGCCGACCTAGCAATCACATCATCCATCCTGGGAAGCGGCGGAGCGCCGCCTCTGCCTGTAGGCGTGTGTTGCGTTCGTTTTTCAGGAGCCTTTCTTGCAATATATCAACATTACCCAGTGGCGGGCATCTAACTCGTTGATTGTCTTCGACCAGTCGAGCGCCCAGGGAGTGGCGAGCTCCGGGTCGATGAGGATGTGCGGTTCCGACACAATCAATTTGGGACTAGACTGCCGTGCCGACGTGAGAGATAGTCTAGACCGCCCTACGGCCTGCTTGATTTGGGATCGGACTAAAGGATTCCGAATAATTCGAGTCAGAAAGGTGGAGCCCGTTGAACAACCAATTCACTACAGATTGTCCGGACTGAACAAGTAGGGGCGGCAAGGGGAATAGCCTTTGGTGTAGCTATGTGGGGGCGTGTAAGAGCATCTCCAACGTGGATCACCAAACGGACATCACCAAATGTTCACATGACACATCCAGACGTGTCCATAGACAGTCTAGCTATCCAATCATATCTCTAAATCCAGATTATGGGCTATGAGTCACAGTGGGCCAGATGGACCGAGAAGGGAAAAGACAACAGAGAGGAGTGTGAGACGTGGCCTATGGGGAGAAATGGTCCAACTGGCAGTGTACCGGACGGCCGTCCGGACTCTACCAAAGCTCCCCCAAATTTGAGAGGTTTCGTGAGATTTCAGACATATGGACCGGCCCGAACCGATTTGATGATATACACAATTTAATGGCTAGATGCGCTTGGATGGTTAGGCGGAGACATTTGCGAGTGTTTCGGTGATCCGCGTTGAAAATGCCCTGAGGCGCGCATACATGTCACCCTGTTGTTTCTAGTGCAGCAGCAGCAATCATCTTGGACAATAGTGAACGGGTGATGCCGAGAAGAAAGTCTCGACATGGCACATCACAAAAAGACTGCACTGCTATTGGTTACATGGGACTATCAATCAAAAACAAAAAGAATTGACACTGACTACTCTTAACTGTGCGTTCACAGGTCGCAAACGAGGCAGGCTAAGAAGAAAAGAAAAAAAGAACTCGCCCCTTTGTGGCTGTTAGAAGGGAGATAGAGGATTGGTGAAATAGTTCGTTGTATTGCTTGAGCCTCGTGGGCATATATATAGAAGTACATAATCATCTTGAAGTACAAGGCAAGGTAGAATAATATCCTACGCTATCCTAGTTTTTCTAATAATCACGATACTCAACATCCCTCCGCAGTCACAATGATAGCGACGCAGACGGTGAGACTGGAGAAGAATCCGAAGGGAAGCCGACGGACACCCCCCACAGTCGTAACGGTCGATGCATCGCGGATTCGTGGCTAGAGTGGAAACCGACGAGGTTGCTCAAGCAAGGCGATAGCCCTTTGTGCCGTTTGTCGAGGTAGCCGAGAGCGTGGTGGTGTAGCCGTAGTCGAGGTAACCGTGCGAAGAGCGCCATGCTCGATGTCGAGTCGGGGTAGCCAGTGTCCAGGAAGTCATCGTGGACCAGGAAGAAGAGCGGCGGCGGCGGCCTGAGGAGGCGGCGGCGGCTAGGTCAGAAGTGCGGCGGCGGTGCTCGAAGTAGGCGAGGAAGAACACGACAGCGTGACGAAGACCGGCACGGATGGTGGCGTTCCCGCGCCAGGAGGTGGCGCGACGCATACCACTTGAAGTCGACGCGCGGGGACGGCGGTGGACCGCGGACCGCAACGCTACGACCCGAAGGGGCGACGTAGCGGCGGTGGGCAGGTCGGGGCGACGGCGGGGAAGACTTCAGGGCGGTTGCAGGGATCGCGTGCCACGCTCGCCGCGGTGTGGTCCACGCGACGCAGCGGCAGCACGAGGGTCGGTGCAGCCTCGGGGCCGGCCTCGAGTGGCCTCGGTACGGCGGTTGACCGCGGGCCGCGTTCGGGCCGACGCAGCGGCAGCGCGCGATGTGGTGCAACCACGGAAACGGCCTCAGGGCGACGGCGGGGACCACACCGCGGCGGCCCGAAAGGGCGACGCGGATCGGTGCAACCACGAGGTGGCGATGCTGCGGTCCGAAGGGACGACGCAGCTGCAGCCTGTTGCTCGATCGATGATGAGGCGTGTAAACTTTGACGTTGATCTTCACTAAATCCTGCGGAGACGTGCATTGGATTATCAGACCGGACGTCTTGCGTGAGACGACAGGATATACAACAGTCCGCATGGGATGCAACATGCACGGGCATCCAACATGCACACATCATGCATGGACGCGGCATGCAGCAATGGGCAGCCAACAGCACGCCTGCGCGGGGCGCGTGAGTGCGCGCGATGCGGCCCGCCCGACAGGCCAGCGCGAGCAACCGCCGCACCGGCGTACACGATGTGCGTGCGTATGGTCGAGGCGCCGTGTGGCAACCGATTCCGTCGGGGAGCCGATGAAGATGCTGACGAAGTTGACACGCATAATTGATGATGAACGGTGGCGGGCGACGCAAACCGATCTATAGATCGAGAGATAATTACACGATAGTACCACATTTGGGACAGTGGTAGCGAATTGGTACCATTTTTGAAAATTTTTACGTGTCAGTACCACGTTTGGGTCGAACCGTTGTAAATCGGGCTAATCTTCGTATTTCTATGTATTGACGCTGGAACTGACCGCCGGGGCCCGCGCGTCAGCTGCCACGCTGGGGAATCGGCACCCGCCCGGCCGCTCGATACGTGCGGTCCGGCTCGAACCGGACCGGCCCATGCTCTGTCTCTCCCTCTCCTTTCTTCTCTTCCTCTGTTCGTCGACGAACCCTAGCTCCCTCGCGCGTCTCTACGGCGATGGCGGCGGCGACCCCGGGCGGTGGTGGCGGCAGCGGCGGTGGCGACAACGGCGATGGCGGCGGCGCAAACATTCCCCTCTTCGGCAGCGGCGCGGCAGGAGGAATCGAGGGGAGATCTCCAATCGAGGGCGGCGATGGCTACTCGAGCTCTGAGTATTCCAGCGACGACGACGAGTTCATGGAGCCCGCACTGTCCATGGAGCAGCGGGTACGGCTGGCACAACAATGGGTGGCGAACCCTAGCAATAGCCACGAGCTGACCCACGGGCTCGGCGGCGTCCTGTAAGTTTCTGTTTCTTTTTTTTCTTCTCATTTATTTGCTAATTAGGGTTATAGTGTACTGATTAGGCAAATTGCATGTGAATTGTAGTTTATATGAAGACATATGGAATGTTAGGATCCATTTTGACAATAATGATCTGTTAGAGAGGAAGTTAAGTTGTTCAGATGTGACATATCTGAATATGGTTGCATTGATGGAAACACAAGGCTTTAGTATTGATAATTCACTGTTGTTTTACATGGAGACCCCAGGAGAGCAGGGTTTGGAATTGGTTGATAGTAATGTTAAACTACAGTTGATCAAGAGGCAGAATGAGGAGAGTTTGGTGCTTAATTTTCTATTTAGGGCTTGTCCACCAGCTGTCAGTGTAGCACAAAAGGGTTTTGTAGAGAAGCAAAAATTAGATGCAATTGTTTATTCTGAGCCTGTGGTTTATGATCTGGCTGATCCTCCTGTGTATGCTGTTGATCAGCAAGGTGTAGCTTATGAAGGTCAGAGTAGCTGCTCTATTGCAGCTGTAGGCCCTGCTGTTTTAACACAAGAGAGCAGGAGTGTTCTAAATCCAAAGTTAAAAGAAGTTGTGGAAGAAGAACAAGATGGCTATGATGGCAGTTATGCATCTTCATCTGAAGGGCAATATGACAGTGACACTAACCCTTATTATATTGGGGATTTAAGGCCTAACTATAATGAGGAAATGAATGATGCTGAAGACATGGAGATGGAAGAGGGAAACAGACAGAGAGAGGAAGAAGTACAAGAACAACATGAGGAAGAAACAGAGGATGAAGAATCAGAAGAAGAAACAGAGGAGGAAGAACAAGTGCATTATGAGGGTGACACAGAGGTAGAGGAATTATTTGATTTGGAGGATGATGACCCTATTGTTCCAGAAGAGGAAGAAAAAATATCTGTGCCAGCAAAGAAGAAGCAGAAGCTGCAAGTAAGGAGGGGACCAACAACAAGGTCACATTCCAGTGTTTTAGAAGAAGTGCAACCTGATTGGAAACCATCATCAGATGAAGAAGATAATAGTTTACTGAAGGACAGTGAAGATGATGGGTTTCAGCCACTAGCATTTGTGCTACCTGAAAGAAGGAAGAGCAGGGCAAAGAAGAGGCCACCTAGAGTATGGTACAATGAGGATTTGGAGCAACCACACCAACAACTACAACTGCAAATGTGTTTCATAGATCAACATCAATTCAGAGATGCTTTGTTGAGCTTGCACATCACTCAGTGCAGAGACTTCAAGTATCACAGGAACTCAGATAAGAGGATCATTGTGCATTGCAAGAATTCACAATGCAAGTTCTGCATTGTGGCAGCTGTTATAAAAGGACTTTTGCAATTAAGAAGATGAGATTACAACACACTTGCCCTAGTTCTACTGAAACAACCAGGGTAAGTGCCAAGTGGCTTGCAAAGTAATATGAGCCACTATTCAGATCTGATGTCACTACTAGCATACATACACTTATTGATGCCTGCATGGAAAAGTATGGTGTGGATGTGCCCAAGGCTATGGCATATAGGGCAAAAAACCTAGCTGTTGAGGCTGTGTTGGGAGATCATAAGAAGCAATACCCAAGGCTGAGAGACTATGCTCAGACTGTCATGGATACAAACCCTGGGAGTAGAGTTGTAGTCAGCACTGTAACTCCAAGAGCCACTGAAAAAATCCCACATCCAGGACCCAGATTCCATGCCATGTTTTATTGCATCAATGGAGCAAGGGAGTGATTTCTACAGGGGTGTAGACCATTCATTGGTTAGTTTATTTTACCTTGTACACTACTTTGATGTTGTTAGTTTCAATAGCTTGCACATATAAATGCATTTAACATGTTATGTTTACTTCCTGTTTTAGGTATTGATGGATGTTTTATCAAGCTAACCACTGGTGCACAAATCCTTGCTGCCACTGGTAGAGATGGCAATAACAACATATACCCACTGGCATTTGGCATTGTTGGACAAGAGGACAAAGCAAACTAGTGCTGGTTTCTACACCAACTGAAAATTTGTCTTGGAGGAGAAGTTGGACAGTATGGTCCATATACTATAATGTCTGACAGACAGAAGGTATGTCTATCCACCTTGCTTAAATATATGTTTACATGTGTATTAGACAGTAGCTTAGCTGTTTAAATTGTGTGCACCAGGGGCTACTGTTTGCAGTTGATAGAGTTTTTCCTAACAATCATCAAAGATTCTGCTTAAGACACATATATGCAAACTTCCAAAATGCTGGCTTTAGGGGGGAAGACCTTAAGAAGTGCATGGATAATGCCAGTTATGCATATAATGAACACAAATTTAATATAGCAATGGATGATCTCAAAGTTGAGAGTGAGGAAGTTGGCAGTCGCTTAGTGCAATACCCAAGAAAACCTGGGCTAGGCATGCATTTGACACAAATTGCAAGACTGACTTGGTTGTCAACAATTTGTCTGAGGTGTTTAACAAGTACATCCTAGATCATAGGAAAAAACCAATAAGAACTATGTGTGATGGCATAAAGGATAAGCAGATGGTTAGGTGGCACAGGAATAGAGAGAGTGGAAAGGAAGCTAGATGGGAGATCACACCACATTACAGTGAGAAGTTGGAGATTGAGAAGGAAAGGGCCAGGTACTGCAAACCCATTCAAGCAGGTGTTAACTTGTGGCAAGTAACTAGTGGGGAGCAAACACATGCTGTCAATTTGGAACTTGAAACCTGTGGTTGCAGAAAGTGGGACCTCAGTGGAGTCCCATGTAACCATGCCATCTCAGCAATTAACAAGGCAAAAAGGTTTCCAGAGGACTTTGTAAGCAAATTTTTCAAGAAACCATATTACTTGGCAGCATATGAACCAATGATATATCCTGTCCCTGGTGAGCATGACTGGACAAAGACCCCTGGTCCAGACATAGAACCACCAGCATTTAAAGTCAAGAAAGGAAGAAAGAAAGAGAAGAGGATAAAGGGAAAATTTGAAGTTCCAAAGCCAAAGTCCACCTCAAGAATGGGGACAATAACTTGTAGCAATTGTGGATTACAAGGGCATAAATACACAAGCTCCCTTAAACAGTTGAAACCTGAGTTGGCCTTAAGAAAGAACAAACATGTGGTAAGCCCCTTTGAACTAGTTCTTCACTTTGATGTTTCTGTAAATTACCTTTGTCCCTTGTACATTTCTTACTTGTAGTATTATTAAGTGTGTTTCCTTTGAATTGTTTTCCAAGCCTGCTGCAAGGAATTCACAAGGAAGAGGTGTTGCTCCTACAGCTCCTTCAGCAACACCTAGAACTGCTTCAGCAACACCTAGAGCTCATGCACCAACAACTAGAGCTCCTGCACCAACAACTAGAGCTGGAAGAACTGGAAGTGCTGCTGGTAGAGGTGGTGGAAGTGGTGCTGGTAGAGGTGCTGGAAGAAGGGCTGGTGGTGGAAGAGGATCTGGAAGAGCATCTTCTAGTGCTCAATCTTCTGCTGGGTGAGGTGCTCATTCTTCAAGGCCTTTCTCTGCCCCAAGGCAGTATGGTGCCTCAACTTCTAGTGCTCCTCCTCCACCAACTGATGGCACACACACTGGATGGATGGCCTGGTTCAATGCTAGTGGAGGTGGCAGAAGGTGATGCAAACTTCTGCTGATGCTACAATGTGCACCTACTACAATGTGGAATGTTATCTTTTGGTTTGATGTCACTCCAGTAACTACTGTTGATGCTTTATTTTGGTTTGATTCCACTGCAGCAACTTGTGCTGATGATACATTGTGCTTTATTTTGCTTTGATGATACATCAGCAACTTGTATTCATGGTACAATGTGTATTATTTAGAGTTTGATGCCACTACAATGTGTTTTCTTTTGTGTTTGATGCCACTAAAGCAACTTGTGCTGATGCCAATGGATATCTTGATGGTTATGTTGGGGATAACTTGATGGTTCATGGATTGATGCCACTTGGGTGGATAACTTGATGGTTTATGTTCATACTTTAATGGCATTGTTTTGCTGTTTGGTCATATGGATGAAGCTACCTAAACCTAAGCATTAGTGTTTATGGTGGCTATGGGTCGACGGAACCACTAAAACCTAAGCATTAGTGTTTATGGTGGCTATGGGTCGACGGAACCAATAAAACCTAAGCATTAGTGTTTATGGTGGCTAGGGGTCGACGGAACCACTAAAACCTAAGCATTAGTGTTTATGGTGGCTAGGGGTTGACGGAACCACTAAAACCTAAGCATTAGTGTTTATGGTGGCTAGGGGTCGACGGAACCACTAAAACCTAAGCATTAGTGTTTATGGTGGCTAGGGGTCGACGGAACCACTAAAACCTGAGCATTAGTGTTTATGTTGGTTAGGGGTCGACGGAAGCACTAAAACCTAAGCATTAGTGTTTATGGTGGCTAGGGGTCGACGGAACCACTAAAACCTAAGCATTAGTGTTTATGGTGGTTAGGGGTAGACGGAACCACTAAAACCTAAGCATTAGTGTTTATGGTGGTTAGGGGTCGACGGAACCACTAAAACGTAAGCATTAGTGTTTATGGTGGCTAGGGGTCGACGGAACCACTAAAACCTAAGCATTAGTGTTTATGGTGGTTAGGGATCGACGCAACCACTAAACCTAAGCATTAGGGTTTACGGTGCCTCGGGGTCGACGGAGCCACCTAAACCTAACCATTAGGGTTTATGGTGCCTCGGGGTCGACGGAGCCACCTAAACCTAACCATTAGGGTTTATGGTGCCTCGGGATCAACGGAGCCACCTAAACCTAACCTTTAGGGTTTACGGTGCCTAGGGGTCGACGAAGCCACCTAAACCTAACCATTAGGGTTTACGGTGCCTAGGGGTCGACGGAGCCACATAAACCTAACCTTTAGGGTTTATGGTTCCTCGGAGTCGACGGAGCCACCTAAACCTAACCTTTAGGGTTTACGGTGCCTAGGGGTCGACGGAGCCACCTAAACCTAACCATTAGGGTTTACGGTGCCTAGGGGTCGACGGAGGCACCTAAACCTAACCTTTAGGGTGTACGGTGCCTAGGGGTCGACGGAGCCACCTAAACCTAACCTTTAGGGTTTACGGTGCCTCGGAGTCGACGGAGCCACCTAAACATAACAATTAGGGTTTACGGTGCTAACATAACCATCAAATAGTCTTCCAATGCTAACATAATCATCTAATATAAAACCTAGTGCATGAGAAATCATAATCTGAAGTCTAGCAAACATAACACATAATATCTATCCATCTTCCAATGCATGATATATCATCATTTCAAGTCTAGCAAACATAACACACAATAGTTACTGGAGTTCAACATATTATAGGGTACACAACCATTGTTCACAATACATAGTGGAGTTTAGATGCATAGTTCATCCTTTTCTCACAAAAGGATGAAAAGCATATTTACTACATACATACAAAGCCATAGTTCATCTTAGAGAAGTTCACATTTAGTAGAGCCATACACTACACAACCATCATGCCAAAAGGTCAGCATTGCCCACTAGTCTCATATTCATTTTCTTTACTTCTCTAAGATGGCCTGGATCCCCTTGATCTTCTCCTTCAGCTTCTCCTCTGCCTTCATCAGCTCAGCAAACTGAAGCTCTAGCTGCACCATCTCTTCACCATGCTTTTCCTTTCCCTTAAGCAAATCAGCAACCTGAAACTTCAACTCTAGCTTATCTTGGGTGAGCTTCTCCTCAGACTTTGTGAGCTCTGCATTCTTCAACTCCAAGTTCATCTTAGCTTCACTAAGCAATTGCTTGTCTGTAATATGCTTCAACTTCAGGTTCTGGATGAATGTAGCTTGAGCTCTTGTCAGGTTCAGTAGCACTTCATAATTCTGCTTAAGCTTCTCAGACTCTGCATCTTTCTTTGCCATCTGTGCCTTCATATCAGCCACCAGTTCACTTCTGCATTCATGCTGATATGTAATGGCATACTGTAGATGTCTGAAATCCACCACCCTCTCCTCCTGGAAGCTCATAAGCTCATGCACATCTTGGACTAGCTTGCCATAGTTGGCCTCCAGCTTGTTCTTCTCTTCTGTCAGATGGTCGATAGTGAAAGAACTTTCAAGATTATCATTCACCCTAGCACTCTTGCTATCTTCAACCATTGCCCACAGCTTCAACAATGCGTTTTGCATTGTTGGGGGCCACTGGTGATCAACCCATTCAACAAACCCACAATTCTGTCTTTCCTGCAAAAAGAGCAAAAAGATAAAAAATAAACAAGTTAGTTCATACCACAGGTAAATAACTAGTGCACTAAGCTACATTAGTTCCTACCACTGTTTTCCTTTCTAAATTGGTAATAATAGCACCACTAAGCTATACTGGTAATTGAGATGTACCTACCCACTAAATAACAGCATGACAAATTACAGCACCACTCAGCTACAGATTTGAACTAGATTTGGCTAATCAGCTACAAAACAAGAGCAATCTCAAAATGCAAACTTGGTGAACTACCAAAGCATATGCAGTACATATGCTCCATTCAACTGAATATTTGTAGCATTTAGATACATAACAGCAGGTGCATCCCAACATAAAAGTAACAGTTCACTCAATATTTAGTTCCAAACAGGAGCAAAAGTGTAACAGCAACATAATTAACAGTGCACTGTCATTAACTACATAAAAATGCCACAACAGCAACATAAAACCTGTAGAAGTCCCAAACTGAATATTTCACATGATAGCAAGAACAATGCCACTGCAAAATAACAGTACCACTGTCATTAAACTACTCCTACTGCTGTTGCAAAAGTGAATATGCCCTAATAATCAGGCCTTGTAGTCATGTTCAATATGCCACTGTCAAACCAACAATAATATGACACTATCAACCTAAATATAATATCCAACTATCACCCTACAATTCATACCGGCTCTGCACATGCTAAGAACCTTCTCCCTGTGTCTGTTCCTTCAAATGCGACAAGCCTCCCAGATGCCTTCCCGTGCTTCTCACATGGCGACATCGTTTCCAGCTCAAGCCCCTGGTAATCTGGATCTTCAACGCTGAAAGGGACCTGCCGAACCTCATACAAACAAAATGCCCAAATCAAAACCCAGCAAAATCAACCAAATCAAAAAGCCCCAAATCTGAAACCCTAACCCTAAACCTAGCTCAAGGGAAATCACCTGGTTAAGCCCGCCCGTGGATGAGGTCGAGTGCATGTACGGCAGGCTGGACGTCTCCTCACTGCTTTCGTCTTCGAAAACCATGGCGGGCGGCGGCGGTCCGGTCCGGCAACGTTGCGGGCGGCGACGAGGGCGGCGAGAGAGGAGCGAGGAGGAAGGCACGAGCGAGGAGGGAGAGACAGAGCACGGGCCGGTCCGGTTCGAGCCGGACTGCACGTAGCGAGCGAGCGGGCGGGTGCCGATTCGCCAGCATGGCAGCTGACGCGCGGGCCCGGGCGGTCAGTTCCAGCGTCAATACGTAGAAATACGAAGATTAGCCCGATTTGCAACGGTTCGACCCAAACATGGTACTGACACGTAAAAATTTTCAAAAGTGGTACCAATTCGCCACCACCGTCCCAAATGTGGTACTATCGTGTAATTATCTCATAGATCGAAGAACCAAAAAGAAGCAGCGATCAAGACGACCGGCGTGAGAGAGAAAACACTGATCAACAATCAGGAAAAGACTCTCTAGGGCAGCCGATCAACACGATTGGCGGACAATCCTAGGTACGGGTGGCGCAGCCTCCGGCGCGGTCATGGAGGCCAACCGCCCCGAAAGCGACGCGTGGCTGCGAAAGCGGCGGCGGCTAAGGTTTAGGATCAATTAGGCTGATACCATGTAGAAAGGAAAGAATAGGCCAAAGCCCCGACCATGGCGCCGATGTTGGAGAGCGAGCCGAACGCGGAGAACTGCACAGCACTAAGCGCCGTCAATTACTAATCCAGACCTCGGTAGATGGAGACAGGCAATGAAAGGGTCGACGATGACCTCGGAGATGGAGAAGTTGAGGTCGCCGGTCATGGCGTCCTGTGTGGGCGACGAGAAGCCACCAGTGAAGCCGAGCTGGACGGGGCCGAGCGCGACGACGAGCGTGCAGGGAATGCGGAGACGTGTGACCTGCGTGTGGCGTACCACCAGCTCGCCGTCCCCGTGTTCGCCAGCAGCGGCTTCCGCATGTCCATGTCGTCGTGGACTCGTGGTCGCTCTCGCCGTCCATGGCGGTCTCGCCGGCAGTTGGGTGGAGAAGAAGATGATGCGACGGTTGAAATGTGGAGAGGTCCTCGGCTGCAATTCGTAGCTGCAGATGGTTGCTTCGCGAGTCGCGACCACAAGGAATTAAAGCCGACACAGAGTATTATTATTCAGTCTATTGGGCTGGATCATATACTGTAGGATAAGAAAGCAGGGCTCATAATTCAAAAGCCTATTATCCATTCTCTATAAAAAAGAAGACGTGCTTTCAATCGAATATATTCCCTCTCGCTTTTCTGCAAGCTGCTACCTTTTAGTGTTAACTAAACTAACCATTTCTGTTCTAATCTGGTCGACTCCTCTTCGTGATGCGACACCATGAATGAACAATCATAGAATGTGATCCAACGAGGTTTGCCGGGTTCCGGTGAGGGAGGGCCGATTATAGGGGCACACTTTCGGCTCATTCTAGTGATTGTATTTGTCATTAGGTGGTTCATAAAGCTGATTGTATTTTTTTTGTTATTTTTAATATTCTCTATACTGCCGTAATAGATAGTGAATAGATCGAAAGTTTCTTCAGAAACGAAAAGTAAAGAACGTGCTCTCATCACTTCGTCCTTCCCTGCGAGTCATATCTTCCCTACGATCGACCTCATACCCAATGCTTCGCTGGTATGTGTACTAGAGTACTTCCAAGCAGTTCTTTTTTTCTTGTTAGTACAGTTAGTATAGTAGTCTTCTCTTGCTTCCACGGAGAAGAAGGGCTAGAGTGTACGCCATGATTTTTATTTTATTTGACAGGTATGCGATGGAGGGGCTATAGTCTACGCGACGGTCCTTATCTTAGCCATATGACATTTTCTTGTTAGTCGGTGCGATCACTTACACGTCTCGCCGGTAGCCTTAATTTAGGCATATGATACTCCATGGATAATGGCCACCTCCTGTACTCCTCCCGGCAACCGTTGACCATTCTTACTGTTTTTAGGTTTCGGTTGGCCAACTCAAAAATCAATCATATGCATGTTTGCTCTTCCATGATCTATGCTCAATGTATGTTGAGACTGTCGGTTCAATATAGGATCTGGTTTGGCGGGGAATTTAGTACTGGATTATACGATGGCAGTGCCACTCTAAATACCGGCTACAAACGGAAACACTTGTGCGTTGCCTTCCCACCAGCGACTCGGGCGCAAACCCTAGCTGTCGTCGGACACCAACCCCTCCTTCGCCCCTCCTCACCCGCCGCCGCCGGCAAACTCGGTCGGGCAAAATCCGCATGGCGGCGGTGGCAAACCTTCCCTACCATGTTCGCATGGCGGCGGTTTCTTCGGGCGTTGATGCGGGTCGTGGTGGCGTGTGGCCAGAATTTGGCTAGCGCTGGCCCAACAGCTAGACTCGCGGGGAGAAGCGTGTGTGCGTAGGCACCACGGCACCCCACGTGCTGACCTCAATGTCACCGCGGTCACCGGCCTATGTTGCTGTCCCCGCGGTCACCGGGTGTGCTCATGGTACTTTATCATCATGATGCTCCATTTTGAGCCAATAAAATTCACCCTTTATCAAGAAAAATTGTCACTCTAGAGTTCTGTGGAAGGTCATAAGACCATCACCAACATATGTGGTTGTTTCACCTAAAAGCAACTCTAGCAGAGTGCTCAAAAGGTCCCGACCGGCAAATAATGATCGTCAATATGGATGTTGGGGCTAAAAAGCCACTCTATGAAACTATTTTTTTTACCATTTCTGTTTCGGCACAACCCCCCTAAACACATCAATGGAGCCTATCTCTCCACACCTCTTCATAATAAAGAGTAGGATGGTCTTTTTTTAAAGTATATCGCCCGCGTCGAGCGCGCCGATACACGGCTTGTGGACGTACCTCCCGTAGACGGCCCGGCGTACATAGCATACACGAACCCCCATACACGTGGGCCGACCCATTTTACCTTTTCTTTTTCTGTTAATCTGAAAAAAAGTGTGTGTAACGTGATTCGAACCCATGACCTTCTTGTTAAGTGTATGTTGCAGTAGACAGCCAGACAATTCACCTGATGCAATTTCTGACATCCTTTTTCTTCTTTTCTTCTTTCTTCTCTTCGTGTCCCACTGAACGAGGAGGTCGCGGGTTTACTTAGCTTTGTTTGGACGGTTTTACTTTTTTACATTTCTCCTTCACTTTCCTTTTTCATTTTATTTTACTTTTATTAAAAATCATGAACTTTTTTAAATCCGTATTTTTTTTCAAATTCATGAATCCTCAAAATTGATGACAGCTACTGGTTTACTGTAGTGAACCTGTCTTTTAATCACTATTTCTTTTTCTTTTTTATTTTTATTTTTATTTTTTCCTTTCCAAAAAATGTCCGCGCTTCTAGAACTTTGTTCAAATTTTCAAGAAAAAAAAATCATTTTTTTAGAAAAATCACAATAACATGAACAATAATATTATTTTATAAAATTGTACAAAAATTGTTAAAAATGTTCATGTCTTTCAAAATTGCTCAGAATGTCAAAACACGAACATGTATTCAAAAGAGCGAACAAATATTGAAAGACTAACAAATTTGGCATAAAAGCAGAAATGTACGAACAAAAGTTGGAAAGCATTTTTTTCTAAATTTCCCCAGACATTTTTTGTATTTGGGTAAAAAATAAAGGAAAACATGAACATTATTTAAATTCCGAAGAAATTTTGAAAGTGCAAACATTACTTCAAACTCCCCAAACATTATTTGAGTTTGTGAACTAATTATTTAAATAGGTATCTCTTTTTTTTCTGGAACGGGGATATTTTTTGGATCGATGAATTTTTTTCAAATCCCGAGCATGTGGATTGGCCGAGTTGGCGCCCGACGGGAGCGGAGCCGTCGCCTAGTTGGGCTAAGGCCTAAGCTATTTTTCTTTTCTGTTTTTTTATTTTCATTTTTTTCTCCTCTTTATTCTTTAACTTACCTTTCTCCTTTTTGAATGTCATTATTATTTTTAAGACCTGTCCAAAAATTTGAAATATTGTTTGGAATACCAAAAATAACGGTTTAAATTATGATTTTAAATTCTTGCTTCATTCAAATATTTATTAAATTCTGAAAAAATATTTACTAATTTTAATTTTATCCCTTTATATTTCTTTGTCATGTTAATAACTTAAAATAATAGTTTTAAGTACCTGTTTAAATTATGATTTTAAATACGTTTTTCCTTCAAACCTGGCATGGATGTCTACCATGGGCGTGCCCACCTACTAGCAAAACCTGGGGTTATTTTAAGGATGTCCGAGTAAACACCATGTACAACGTAGGGTGTCCGGGTAGGCCAAAAAGTTCCCTTCGAGAGCAGTTGTTTCTTGACGTCTGTCGAATGACCCAATTTTTTTCACAGAATTTTATAACCAATTCAAATGACCATGCCAAGGTTATTTGGTTTTCGAGAAATTTTACTTTTTTCTGGAGTTTTCTCGGTTAAAAAAGGTCGATAAATGGTCGGACGTGTCACAACTTGCATACCGTGTCGGAGATCGTTCAAACCTAACATGGATCCCTACCGTGGGCATGCCTACCTACTTGAAAATTTTGGGGGGATTTCAAGAATATCCAAAAATAGACCATGTTCAACCAAGGGTGTCCGGGTAGGCCAGAAGGCTCCAAATGGAGCACGTGGTTTCTCGACATCATTGAAATGGCCCCATTTGTTTTTCATTACCTTGTATGACCAATTCAAGGCACCATATTTGTTTGTGTTTTCGACAAGTTCTGCATTTTCTTAAGTTTTCTCAATAAAAAAACGGATAAATTGTCAGGCATGTCGCGACGTGCATACTGTGTAGGAATTTGTTCAAACCTGCATGGATGCCTACCATGGGAATGCCCACCTGGTGGTAAAAGTTGGGATAATTTCAAGAATATCCAAAAACACACCATGTTCAACAGGGGTGTTGGGATAGAGCACGTAGGTTTTCGACATCCTTGAAATATCCCCGGTTTGCATTGTATGACCAATTCAAGGCATCATGCCAAGTTTTTTAGTTTTCAACAAGTTATACGTTTTCTGAACTTTTCCTGGCAAAAAGGATAATAAATAGTAGGACATGTCGCAACTTGCAAACGATATCAAACATGTTCGAACCTAGCATGTATGCCTCATATGTCTGTGTCAAGTTGCTGCAAGAAGTTGGGGTCAATTATCCATAGTCCAAAAAACAACCGGTTCAGAGGAGTGAGCCAAACTAGGCCAAACAGGTGCATTAGTTTCTCCTAATTTGAATGCTCGTGTTATTTGCAATTTTCGTCATTATAAACCAACATCAACATTTTCTTATGGCCTAACTATTTCTTCAAATTTTCAACAGTTATGGAACAAATTGTGTATGATTTTTTTTACAAATTTGAACACTTTCCAAAATTATTAACAAATTCCCAACAATTGATGAAAATTGTGAACACTTGCAAACCACATACTGTTTTAGAAAATTTATCAACTTGTTTTGAAATGCAAACATTTCTTAAATTCATGAACAAATTGATGAAACTTTTGAACACAAACTGCAGACCACGTACATTTTTAATTTAACAACTTTTTTGAAATGCAAACATTTCTTAAATTGGTGATTTTTTTTGAAAATGGGTACTTTTTTGAAATTCCAGAACATTTTTAAAAATTGTAAACAATATTTAAAAACAAGAACAACTTTTGGTATGCCAAACAATATTTCAAATATTTGAACAGGTTTCAAAAGGTATAATAAAGTTCAAAAGGAGAAAAAATGAATTAACGAGAAAAGGGAAGCAAGACGAAACATAGGAAAAAAACGCTTGGGCCTTGGTCCAACTAGGCGACGACATCGCTCCCATCGGGTATTTGATGCTTAGAACTTTTTGTCAAATCAATGATTTTTTTGTCAAATTCATGAATTTTTTAATTTGAATAAAACTTTATGAATTTGAAAAAAAGTTAACGAATTGGAAAAAGTTCATTAATATGAAATAAAAGTTCATGAAATTGAAAAGGTTTGTGAAACTAAAAAACATTCATTAATTTGAAAAAAAGTTCAAGGATTTTAAAAAAGTTAGCGAATTTAAGAAAATATTCATGGTTTAAAAAATAGTTTGTGAACTAGAAAAATTCCATGAATTTGAGAAAATGGAAAAGAAAGAGAAAATAAAAATAAAATAAATCCAAAGAAAAAATTCTAAACAAAACCTAAAAAGGGAGGAAAACCAGAGAGGGGAGGTGCACAACAAGAAGAAAAAAGAAAGTAACTACGCATACCTAGTGGGCTATTCTAGTTGGTTATAGCGTGTTGAAGTAAACCCAGAGGTTGTGAGTACGGCGTATACATTTCGGCGGGCGACCGACCATACGTACGAAAATGAGTACGATTTGCCAAAGGTGCATATTGCGATTTATACGTTTAGTGAGGGGGATTGTACCGAAGCAGGGCACTTACCTTTTCCCATTAAAACAAAGCAGCAAGCAAAAGCTTGCTCGAAATAAGTTTCACATGCAGTAGAATCAGTAGAACTAAGAGGTAAGAGCCCCGTGGGGGTCATGATGTTTTTGAAGACCTTTCAATTTCTGGCAAGGCATATAGTCTAGAAAATTGCAATAGCAACCATATTATATGATCTTCATTTCACCTATTCAAACTCCACACGAGGTGAAAGTGTCAACCGGTTAATCAGCCCAACTCAGTTGAGTGCCAACTGCCAAGCAAATTCAAAATTGTCTGGGTCTGGTTGCAGCGGATAAAAAAGTGTGAGGTGGTCTCACTTTCAACGCAGCAGAAAAGGCACAAGTCGTGGTCCTAGGTTTACTAGCAACCAAGTACGCAGTTCCCCTTTTTGGGAGCATAGCCATTCCAAATGGAGCGACTGGCCAGTTCCCGCATTCCTGCCTGGTTTGTAAAATCTTGATTCTCAACTGATGAAAACTTGCCTACAAGGTACAAACCCTCGGTGCTCTAATACATTTGTGGAAGTAGGCAGCCCTCGGTGCTCCTCCAATATAGAGAACCGGCAACACCTCTTCTTTGCTTCCAGTGCGAATCTCCGGGTCTGGTTAGCTATTCTCATTAGGGTGTCAAGCACTCGATTCGACGACATTTTGAAGACCGCGTGGGCCACAGCGCGGTACTCGGCTTTAGCAAACGAGCGGGAGACCGTAACCTGCCTTTTTGAAGACCAAGAAACCAAATTGTTACCAAGAAAAACACAAAATCCGGATGTGGACCGACGAGTATCTGGACAACCAGCCCAATCTGCATCAGAGTAAGCTGTCAAGGAGGTGGGAGAGGATTTGTTGATATGAAGACCTAAGTCTAGTGTGCCTTTGAGATATCGAAGAATACGTTTGACATGATTGTAGTGTGGAATACAAGGATCAAGCATGTATAAACAAGCTTGTTGGACAGCAAAAGAAATTTCAGGACGAGTGAGAGTAAGATACTGAAGTGCACCGGTAAGACTACGATAAAGAGAAGGATCAGAGAAAGGATCACCGTCGGCAGAGAGTTTGGAACCTGTATCAACAGGGGCACGAGAAGTTTGACAATCAAGCATACCAGCATGAGAAAGAAGATCCAGAGTGTACTGACGTTGAGACAAGAAAAGACCAGAGGAGTCATGGATAACAGCAATACCTAAGAAGTGGTGAAGAAGACCTAAATCTGTCATAGAGAATTCATGGCGAAGAAGAGAGATAATATGATCTAAAAATTATTGTGAGGAAGCTGTGAGGATAATATCATCAACATATAAAAGAAGGTAAGCAGTGTTGTTGTTGTGATGAAAGGTGAAGAGTGAAGTGTCAGAACAGGAAGGGGTAAAACCGATGGTTTGAGCATAAGTAGAAAAACGTTGGAACCAGGCACGTGGTGCTTGTTTAAGACCATAAAGAGATTTTTGAAGAAGACAAACATGATTAGGATAGGAGGAATGTTCGAAGCCAAGAGGTTGTTGACAATAGACTGTTTCTTGAAGACAGCCATGAAGGAAAGCATTTTTGACATCTAGTTGATGAATTGGCCAGGAAGAAGAGACGACGATGCTAAGGACAGTGCGAATAGTGCTGGGCTTGACAACTGAAGAGAAAGTCTCATCATAATCGATGCCGTGTTGCTGAGAGTAATCACGACATACCCATCGAGCCTTATAACGTGCAAGACTCCCATTAGAATTAAATTTATGGCGAAACACCTATTTGTCGGAAACGATAATTGTATTGGAAGGACGAGGAACGAACTGCCACGTGTTATTCTGCAGAAGGGCATCATATTCATCTTTCATAGCTGCGGCCCAATAAGGATCTAGGAGAGCTGATTTGTAAGATGTGGGTAGAGAGGAAGGAGATAAACATGCATGAAGATTGAGACGATCTTTTGCAGGTAAACGAAACCCGGACTTGGCACATGTGCGCATGGTATGATCGCTAGTAGGAGATAGAACGGTAATAGCATGAGCAGGAGGGGTGGGGGAAGATGTGGTGGACGCGTCCGGCTCTGCGGAGGAAGCGGACGCGGGGGATGGTGGTGAAGACTGCGGCTGCAGGAGGTCTGCCGCGTCAGAGTGTAATGTGTTTTCCTCTACCGAGACAGAGGTGATGACACAAGTGGTGGCGGTAGGATCTGCTACTGTGGCTGGTTTCGCTGGATTGGTCGGCGGGTGAAAGAAGGGAAGATGATTGCGACGAGAGGGACTAGTGGACGGCGCGGGTGAGTTGGAATCTAATTGTTGACGCTCGGAAAAGGGAAAAATGTTTTCAGCAAATGTTACATGACGAGACACATGAACACGACCACTAACAAGATCTAGACAATGATAACCCTTGTGCTCGTCAGAAAAACCTAGATGGACACACGGCATAGAGCGTGGGGAGAGTTTGTTAGGAGAAGTGGAGTAGGAGTTTGGAAAACAAAGACAACCTAAGACGCGAATGTCCGAGTAATTTGGATGAGACAGAAATAAAGAGAAGTAAGGAGTAGTTTGTGGGTTAACTTTAGACGGATGAATATTGAGTAAATATGTGGCCATGTGGAGTGCCTCTGCCCAGAACATCGACGACATAGAAGATTGAATAAGCATAGTGCGAATGATGTCATTAAGAGTACGAAGAGAACGCTCGACTTTGCCGTTTTGAGGGGAGGTATAAGGACAGGAGAAACGTAAGAGAGTTCGATATTGTAGAAAGAAATTTTGATTTTTAAAGTTGTCAAATTCACGACCATTATCACATTGTATGAATCTTATAGGGAGGAAAAAGTGGACCGAGACATAGCGCTGAAAGTTAAGGAATATATTATGAATGTCGGATTTGTTTCGTAAAGGAAAAGTCCAAACATAATGAGTAAAATCATCAAGAATCACGAGATAATACTTAAAACCAGATACACTTTCTATTGGTGATGTCCAGAGATCACAATGAAGTAATTCAAAAGGGAAAGTACTAGAGGATTGAGAGGAACAAAAGGGAAGGTGAACATGTTTGCCCAATTGACATGACTGACACATAGAAGAATTATGAGAATCTCTATTACAAGGTATTGAAAATTCACTAAGAAGTGTGGATAACACATTTTTATTGGGATGGCCGAGACGTTGGTGCCACAGATCAACAGAGGCCACCATAGATATTGAAGGAGCAGCGACCGGTGCACCATGGAGAGAATATAAATCACCGGAGCTATTGAATCAAGCGATCTCGGCCTTGGTCGGGTAGTCCTTCACAGACAAACCAAAGGGGTCAAACTCAACAGAAACATGATTATCAGTGGTGATTTGGCGAACAGAAATCAGATTTTTAATAAGAGCAGGAGCTACAAGAACATCACGAAGAAGCAAAGGCTTGGTTGGGGATTGGATTTGAGCCTGACCGACACAGTAAATAGGAATGGAGGATCCATCACCGAGAGTAATGGAGGGAAAAGGCGAAGGTGTGCAAGAAGAAAGCAAATTACTCGATGCAGACATATGACGAGAAGCACCAGAATCGAAAATCCAATCCGTACCTGAGTTCCCTTGTGCAGCAAAGTTGTTCATGGCTTGTAGAAAAGCAGCTTGGTCCCAGCTCGGAGTCGAAGTAGAGGCCGGTGTAGTCATGGGAGCTTGCAGGTGTGGTGGCGTCGGCAGTAGGGCCGACATCGGCGTAAAGAGAGAGGCACCATCATTGTACTGCTGCATGTAGGGGGACGATGGAGCGCCATAGGATGCATAAGGACTGGTGTTGTAGATCAGTGGCGCGTAGGCGGGAGCAGCGTGGTACGCGGACGTCGGCTGTCGAGGCGCGAGGATGGGCGTGCCGGTGTGAGGGTGAGCACCGGGCTGCCAGCCACTGGTATAGGCAGGCGGGGCACCATATGGCATAGGGGCGGACTAGGGCATAGGCCACACCTGGACTAGCCCTGTCCATGGATCAGGAGATGGGCGCCATCCGGGCGGCGGCGGCGGTGCAGTTGATGAAGCCGGGGGCGGTGGTGGTGCAGTTGGTGGAGCCGGGGGCGGAGCAAGAGCGGGCACCGTGCGGAACTGCGGTGGCCTAGGGTTTTTGCCCCAGTAGTTGGGACTTGGACGCCAGCCGGATGGTTGAGGAGGTGCTGTTGGTGGAGGTGGCGGTGGCGGCGTCGACGCAGGCGGGCGAGGAGAAGCAGTGAAGACCTGAGGACGGGAGTACTTCGTAGTTAGGGCACGATCGGCCCATTGGAGCATCGGGAGAACCTCGGCGAAGGAGGGACGCGGACGCATCATAGGGATGAAGGAGGCCTGCTTCTCGAACCGCTCGCTGAGGCCGACGAGGAGGACGTTGATGAGCTGGCGATCGTCGATCGGATCACCAAGTTCGCGGAGTTCATCCGCGATCGCCTTGAGGCGTTGGCAGTAGACGCCGACTGGTGAATCACCTTGCACCGTATTCTGAATCTCGGTGTGGAGATTGTTGGCGCGAGCGTCGACGTTGTCCCGGAAGAGCTGACGAAGGGCCGCCCATAGATCGGCGGCGGAGGCACCATCACAGTGGACGAGATTGAAGATCTCTGTGGAGACTCGCATGTAGATCCATTGAATAATGGCGAGATCATCCTTGACCCATTGCGGATCATGAAGTTGAGGAAGAGAGTCATCGGCAACGTGAGAGCGGAGATTGCATCGCCCAAGGTGGACGTCGAAGAGGTGACGCCAATGGTAGTAGTTGTGAGCAGCAAGGTCTAGGGTTATGGGGATGTAGGGTCTAATATCGGAGATGGTGTCGGTGAAGGAGATGAAAGGGGGTATTGGTGGGAGTAAAACTAGAGTAGAGGTAGAGGCGGAGGAGGCCGTGGCCGCGGCGACCTTGGCAGGGATGTGTTGGGCAACGTAGTAATTTCAAAAAAATTCCTACGCACACGCAAGATCATGGTGATGCATAGCAACGAGAGGGGAGAGTGTTGTCCACGTACCCTCGTAGACCGAAAGCGGAAGCGTTAACACAACGCGGTTGATGTAGTCGTACGTCTTCACGATTCGACCGATCAAGTACCGAACGCACGGCACCTCCGAGTTTAGCACACGTTCAGCTCGATGACGTCCCTCGAACTCCGATCCAGCCGAGTGTTGAGGGAGAGTTTCGTCAGCACGACGGCGTGGTGACGATGATGATGTTCTACCGACGCAGGGCTTCGCCTAAGCACCGCTACGATATTATCGAGGTGTAATATGGTGGAGGGGGGCACCGCACACGGCTAAGAGATCAATGATCAATTGTTGTGTCTATGGGGTGCCCCCTGCCCCCGTATATAAAGGAGCAAGGGGGAGGCGGCCGGCCTAGGAGGAGGGCGCGCCAAGGGGGGAGTCCTACTCCCACCGGGAGTAGGACTCCTCCTTTCCTTGTTGGAGTAGGAAAAGGGAAGGGAGAAGGAGAAAGAAGGAAGGGGGCGCCCCCCTCCCTAGTCCAATTCGGACTAGTCCATGGGGAGGGGTGCGGCCACCCTTTGGGGCCTTTCTCTCCTTTCCCGTATGGCCCATTAAGGCCCAATACGAATTCCCGTAACTCTCCGGTACTCCGAAAAATACCCGAATCACTCGGAACCTTTCCGATGTCCGAATATAGTCGTCCAATATATCGATCTTTACGTCTCGACCATTTCGAGACTCCTCGTCAAGTCCCTGATCTCATCCGGGACTCCGAACTCCTTCGGTACATCAAAACACATAAACTCATAATATAACCGTCATCTAACTTTAAGCGTGCGGACCCTACGGGTTCGAGAACTATGTAGACATGACCGAGACACGTCTCCGGTCAATAACCAATAGCGGAACCTGGATGCTCATATTGGCTCCCACATATTCTACGAAGATCTTTATCGGTCAGACCGCATAACAACATACGTTGTTCCCTTTGTCATCGGTATGTTACTTGCCCGAGATTCGATCGTCGGTATCTTAATACCTAGTTCAATCTCGTTACCGGCAAGTCTCTTTACTCGTTCCGTAATACATCATCCCGCAACTAACTCATTAGTTACAATGCTTGCAAGGCTTATAGTGATGTGCATTACTGAGTGGGCCCAGAGATACCTCTCCGACAATCGGAGTGACAAATCCTAATCTCGAAATACGCCAACCCAACAAGTACCTTTGGAAGCACCTGTAGAGCACCTTTATAATCACCCAGTTACGTTGTGACGTTTGGTAGCACACAAAGTGTTCCTCCGGTAAACGGGAGTTGCATAATCTCATAGTCATAGGAACATGTATAAGTCATGAAGAAAGCAATAGCAACATACTAAACGATCGAGTGCTAAGCTAACGGAATGGGTCAAGTCAATCACATCATTCTCCTAATGATGTGATCCCGTTAATCAAATGACAACTCATGTCTATGGCTAGGAAACATAACCATCTTTGATCAACGAGCTAGTCAAGTAGAGGCATACTAGTGACACTCTGTTTGTCTATGTATTCACACATGTATCAAGTTTCCAGTTAATACAATTCTAGCATGAATAATAAACATTTATCATGATATAAGGAAATAAATAATAACTTTATTATTGCCTCTAGGGCATATTTCCTTCAGTCTCCCACTTGCACTAGAGTCAATAATCTAGTTCACATCGCCATGTGATTTAACATCAATAGTTCACATCACCATGTGATTAACACCCATAGTTCACATCGTCATGTGACCAACACCCAAAGGGTTTACTAGAGTCAGTAATCTAGTTCACATCGCTTATGTGATTAACACCCAAAGAGTACTAAGGTGTGATCATGTTTTGCTTGTGAGATAATTTTAGTCAACGGGTCTGTCACATTCAGATCCGTAAGTATTTTGCAAATTTCTATGTCTACAATGCTCTGCACGGAGCTACTCTAGCTAATTGCTCCCTCTTTCAATATGTATCTAGACCGAGACTTAGAGTCATCTAGATTAGTGTCAAAACTTGCATCGACGTAACCCTTTACGACGAACCTTTTGTCACTTCCATAATCGAGAAACATATCCTTATTCCAGTAAGGATAATTTTGACCGCTGTCCAGTGATCTACTCCTAGATCACTATTGTACTCCCTTGCCAAAATCAGTGTAGGGTATACAATAGATCTGGTACACAGCATGGCATACTTTATAGAACCTATGGCCGAGGCATAGGGAATGACTTTCATTCTTTTTCTATCTTCTGCCGTGGTCGGGCTTTGAGTCTTACTCAATTTCACACCTTGTAACACAGGCAAGAAACTCTTTCTTTGACTGTTCCATTTTGAACTACTTCAAAATCTTGTTAAGGTATGTACTCATTGAAAAAACTTATCAAGCGTCTTGATCTATCTCTATAGATCTTGATGCTCAATATGTAAGCAGCTTCACCGAGGTCTTTCTTTGAAAAACTCCTTTCAAACACTCCTTTATGCTTTGCAGAATAATTCTACATTATTTCCGATCAACAATATGTCATTCACATATACTTATCAGAAATGCTGTAGTGCTCCCACTCACTTTCTTGTAAATACAGGCTTCACCGCAAGTCTGTATAAAACTATATGCTTTGATCAACTTATCAAAGCGTATATTCCAACTCCGAGATGCTTGCACCAGTCCATAGATGGATCGCTGGAGTTTGCATATTTTGTTAGCACCTTTAGGATTGACAAAACCTTCTGGTTGCATCATATACAACTCTTCTTTAATGAATCCATTAAGGAATGCAGTTTTGTTTATCCATTTGCCAGATTTCATAAAATGCGGCAATTGCTAACATGATTCGGACAGACTTAAGCATCGCTGCGAGTGAGAAAATCTCATCGTATTCAACACTTTGAACTTTGTCAAAAACCTTTTTCCGACAAGTCTAGCTTTGTAGATAGTAACACTACTATCAGCGTCCGTCTTCCTCTTGAAGATCCATTTATTTTTATGGCTCGCCGATCATTGGGCAAGTCAATCAAAGTCCATACTTTGTTCTCATACATGGATCCCATCTCAGATTTCATGGCCTCAAGCCATTTTGCGGAATCTGGGCTCACCATCGCTTCTTCATAGTTCGTAGGTTCGTCATGGTCTAGTAACATAACCTCCAGAACAGGATTACCGTACCACTCTGGTGCGGATCTTACTCTGGTTGACCTACGAGGTTCAGTAACAACTTGATCTGAAGTTTCATGATCATCATCATTAACTTCCTCACTAATTGGTGTAGGTGTCACAGGAACCGGTTTCTGTGATGAACTACTTTCCAATAAGCGATGAGGTACAGTTACCTCATCAAGTTCTACTTTCCTCCCACTCACTTCTTTCGAGAGAAACTCCTTCTCTAGAAAGGATCCATTCTTAGCAACGAATGTCTTGCCTTCGGATCTGTGATAGAAGGTGTACCCAACTGTCTCCTTTGGGTATCCTATGAAGACACATTTCTCCGATTTGGGTTTGAGCTTATCAGGATGAAACCTTTTCACATAAGCATCGCAACCCCAAACTTTAAGAAACGACAACTTTGGTTTCTTGCCAAACCACAGTTCATAAGATGTCGTCTCAACGGATTTAGATGGTACCCTATTTAACGTGAATGCAGCTGTCTCTAATGCATAACCCCAAAACGATAGTGGTAGATCGGTAAGAGACATCATATATCGCACCATATCTAATAAAGTACGGTTACGATGTTCGGACACACCATTACACCGTGGTGTTCCAGGTGGCGTGAGTAGTGAAACTATTTCACATTGTTTTAACTGAAGGCCAAACTCGTAACTCAAATACTCTTCTCCACGATCAGATCGTAGAAACTTTATTTTCTTGTTACGATGATTTTCCGCTTCACTCTGAAATTATATGAACTTTTCAAATGTTTCAGACTTCTGTTTCATTAAGTAGATATACCCATATCTGCTCAAATCATCTGTGAAGGTCAGAAAATAATGATACCTGCTACGAGCCTCAATATTCATCGGACCACATACATCTGTATGTATGATTTCCAACAAATCTGTTGCTCTCTCCATAGTTCCGGAGAACGGCGTTTTAGTCATCTTGCCCATGAGGCACGGTTCGCAAGCATCAAGTGATTCATAATCAAGTGATTCCAAAATCCCATCAGTATGGAGTTTCTTCATGCGCTTTACACCAATATGACCTAAACGGCAGTGCCACAAATAAGTTGCACTATCATTATTAACTTTGCATCTTTTGGCTTCATTATTATGAATATGTGTATCACTACGATCGAGATCCAACAAACCATTTTATTGGGTGTATGACCATAGAAGGTTTTATTCATGTAAACAGAACAACAATTATTCTCTAATTTAAATGAATAACCGTATTGCAACAAACATGATCAAATCATATTCATGCTCAACGCAAACACCAAATAACACTTATTTAGTTTCAACACTAATCCCGAAAGTATAGGGAGTGTGCGATGATGATCATATCAATCTTGGAACTACTTCCAACACACATCGTCACCTCGCCTTTTACTAGTCTCTGTTTATTCTGCAACTCCCGTTTCGAGTTACTACTCTTAGCAACTGAACCAGTATCAAATACCGAGGGGTTGCTATAAACACTAGTAAAGTACACATCAATAACATGTATATCCAATATACCTTTGTTCACTTTGCCATCCTTCTTATCCACCAAATAGTTGGGGTAGTTCCGCTTCCAGTGACCAGTCCCTTTGCAGTAGAAGCACTTAGTCTCAGGCTTAGGACCAGACTTAGGCTTCTTCACTTGAGCAGCAACTTGCTTGCCGTTCTTCTTGAAGTTCCCCTTCTTCCCTTTGCCCTTTTCTTGAAACTAGTGGTCTCGTCAACCATCAACACTTGATGTTTTTCTTGATTTCTACCTTCGTCGATTTCAGCATCACGAAGAGCTCGGGAATTACTTTCGTCATCCCTTGCATACTATAGTTCATCACGAAGTTCTACTAACTTGGTGATGGTGACTAGAGAATTCTGTCAATCACTATTTTATCTGGAAGATTAACTCCCACTTGATTCAAGCGATTGTAGTACCCAGACAATCTGAGCACATGCTCACTGCTTGAGCTATTCTCCTCCATCTTTTAGCTATAGAACTTGTTGGAGACTTCATATCTCTCAACTCGGGTATTTTCTTGAAATATTAACTTCAACTCCTGGAACATCTCATATGGTCCATGACGTTCAAAACGTCTTTGAAGTCCCGATTCTAAGCCGTTAAGCATGGTGCACTAAACTATCAAGTAGTCATCATATTGAGCTAGCCAAACGTTCATAACGTCTGCATCTGCTCCTGTAATAGGTCTGTCACCTAGCGGTGCATCAAGGACATAATTCTTCTGTGCAGCAATGAGGATAATCCTCAGATCACGGATCCAATCCGCATCTTTGCTACTAACATCTTTCAACATAATTTTTCTCTAGGAACATATCAAAAATAAACACAGGGAAGCAACAACGCGAGCTATTGATCTACAACATAATTTGCAAAATACTATCAGGACTAAGTTCATGATAAATTTAAGTTCAATTAATCATATTACTTAAGAACTCCCACTTAGATAGACATCCCTCTAATCCTCTAAGTGATCACGTGATCCATATCAACTAAACCATAACCGATCATCACGTGAAATGGAGTAGCTTTCAATGGTGAACATCACTATGTTGATCATATCTACTATATGATTCACGCTCGACCTTTCGGTCTCAGTGTTCCGAGGCCATATCTGCATATGCTAGGCTCGTCAAGTTTAACCTGAGTATTCTGCGTGTGCAAAACTGGCTTGCACCCGTTGTAGATGGAACGTAGAGCTTATCACACCCGATCATCACGTGGTGTCTGGGCACGACGAACTTTGGCAACGGTGCATACTCAGGGAGAACACTTTTATCTTGAAATTTAGTGAGAGATCATCTTATAATGCTACCGTCAATCAAAGCAAGATAAGATGCATAAAAGATAAACATCACATGCAATCAATATAAGTGATATGATATGGCCATCATCATCTTGTGCTTGTGATCTCCATCTCCGAAGCACCGTCATGATCACCATCGTCACCGGCGCGACACCTTGATCTCCATCGTAGCATCGTTGTCGTCTCGCCAACTATTGCTTCTACGACTATCGCTACCGCTTAGTGATAAAGTAAAACAATTACATGGCGATTGCATTGCATACAATAAAGCGACAACCATATGGCTCCTGCCAGTTGCCGATAACTCGGTTACAAAACATGATCATCTCATACAATAAAATTCAGCATCATGTCTTGACCATATCACATCACAACATGCCCTGCAAAAACAAGTTAGACGTCCTCTACTTTGTTGTTGCAAGTTTTACGTGGCTGCTACGGGCTTAGCAAGAACCGTTCTTACCTACGCATCAAAACCACAACGATAGTTTGTCAAGTTGGTGCTGTTTTAACCTTCGCAAGGACCGGGCGTAGCCACACTCGGTTCAACTAAAGTGAGAGAGACAGACACCCGCCAGTCACCTTAAGCAACGAGTGCTCGCAACGGTGAAACCAGTCTCGCGTAAGCGTACGCGTAATGTCGGTCCGGGCCGCTTCATCTCACAATACCGCTGAACCAAAGTATGACATGCTGGTAAGCAGTATGACTTATATCGCCCACAACTCACTTGTGTTCTACTCGTGCATAGCATCAACGCATAAAACCAGGCTCGGATGCCACTGTTGGGGAACGTAGTAATTTCAAAAAAAATTCCTACGCACACGCAAGATCATGGTGATGCATAGCAACGAGAGGGGAGAGTGTTGTCCACGTACCCTCGTAGACCGAAAGCGGAAGCGTTAACACAACGCGGTTGATGTAGTCGTACGTCTTCACGATTCGACCGATCAAGTACCGAACGCACGGCACCTCCGAGTTCAGCACACGTTCAGCTCGATGACGTCCCTCGAACTCCGATCCAGCCGAGTGTTGAGGGAGAGTTTCGTCAGCACGACGGCGTGGTGACGATGATGATGTTCTACCGACGCAGGGCTTCGCCTAAGCACCGCTACGATATTATCGAGGTGTAATATGGTGGAGGGGGGCACCGCACACGGCTAAGAGATCAATGATCAATTGTTGTGTCTATGGGGTGCCCCCTGCCCCCGTATATAAAGGAGCAAGGGGGGAGGCGGCCGGCCTAGGAGGAGGGCGCGCCAAGGGGGGAGTCTTACTCCCACCGGGAGTAGGACTCCTCCTTTCCTTGTTGGAGTAGGAAAAGGGAAGGGAGAAGGAGAAAGAAGGAAGGGGGCGCCCCCCCTCCCTAGTCCAATTTGGACTAGTCCATGGGGAGGGGTGCGGCCACCCTTTGGGGCCTTTCTCTCCTTTCCCGTATGGCCCATTAAGGCCCAATACGAATTCCCGTAACTCTCCGGTACTCCGAAAAATACCCGAATCACTCGGAACCTTTCTGATGTCCGAACATAGTCGTCCAATATATCGATCTTTACGTCTCGACCATTTCGAGACTCCTCGTCAAGTCCCTGATCTCATCCGGGACTCCGAACTCCTTCGGTACATCAAAACACATAAACTCATAATATAACCGTCATCTAACTTTAAGCGTGCGGACCCTACGGGTTCGAGAACTATGTAGACATGACCGAGACACGTCTCCGGTCAATAACCAATAGCGGAACCTGGATGCTCATATTGGCTTCCACATATTCTACGAAGATCTTTATCAGTCAAACCGCATAACAACATACGTTGTTCCCTTTGTCATCAGAATGTTACTTGCCCGAGATTCGATCGTCGGTATCTTAATACCTAGTTCAATCTCGTTACCGGCAAGTCTCTTTACTCGTTCCGTAATACATCATCCCGCAACTAACTTATTAGTTACAATGCTTGCAAGGCTTATAGTGATGTGCATTACTGAGTGGGCCCAGAGATACCTCTCCGACAATCGGAGTGACAAATCCTAATCTTGAAATACGCCAACCCAACAAGTACCTTTGGAAGCACCTGTAGAGCACCTTTATAATCACCCAGTTACGTTGTGATGTTTGGTAGCACACAAAGTGTTCCTTCGGTAAACGGGAGTTGCATAATCTCATAGTCATAGGAACATGTATAAGTCATGAAGAAAGCAATAGCAACATACTAAACGATCGAGTGCTAAGCTAACGGAATGGGTCAAGTCAATCACATCATTCTCCTAATGATGTGATCCCGTTAATCAAATGACAACTCATGTCTATGGCTAGGAAACATAACCATCTTTGATCAACGAGCTAGTCAAGTAGAGGCATACTAGTGACACTCTGTTTGTCTATGTATTCACACATGTATCACGTTTCCAGTTAATACAATTCTAGCATGAATAATAAACATTTATCATGATATAAGGAAATAAATAATAACTTTATTATTGCCTCTAGGGCATATTTCCTTCACGATGATGGCGGCGCGCCGCTCGAAGTAGCTGGGCGGCGGCGGCGGTGGCGGGGCTGGCGGGTTAGCCATACCCTAGGATCGAAAGTCTGATACCATGTAGAATTGTATTGAATAATTGTTTATGCAATATTGTGCCAGTACAAGAGGTATATATAAGAGCCAAGCTGCACCTGACCTAGCCCTATTACAAACTGAGTAGGAGTCCTAATCCTATTACAAGTTGTATTCTAACACCGGTCCCCGGCCCGTGGGCATGATGTACGATACGTCAGACCAGCTCAGGGCGCCGCCCAACAAGGGCGCCGAGGTCGTAGCCGGGTCAAGCTTCCGACGGTGTGGGAGACCTTGAGGAAGGGCGTGTCATCGATGCTGATGTAGCGGACTAGGATTTCGTCGGCGCCGGTGCTGGTACCGAGGAGTAGCCGCGGCGGGTCGCGACTGTGCTCGCAGGTGAGGTTGAAACCCGGGAGGTAGCAGGTCGCGTCCGGGCCTATGCCGAACGGGTAAGGGCGTAAGGCACCTCCACGGCCCCGCAGGAGGTGTCGAAGTTGGGCATTCGGATCTCATAAGCCGCTCCCGACAGTAGCAGCGTCGCTACCACTAGGACTACTAGGACCGCCGCGGACATGGTTATTTCGGCAGCCATTGATGTATGGATCAACTCCGGACAGATCTAGAGATATATCGTCGGTCTTACATGATGGATGGACTGAAGAGATGGATGTATCTAGACGTATTTTAGTTATTGCAGCAAAAATCATACTCCCTCCCTCATCGATAAAAAGTAAATAAAAATGAAGATAACATGAAGAGTGTCCAGTACTAATCTTTAGCCATTTGATAAGTATATATATTCTCTGTAAGTAAACTTTTTTTTTGAACCAAAAGGGGTTTCCCCCCGCCCCAACTTTTTATAAAGCCAAAGCAAAGTCACACAACATAAACTGTTAACAGCGCTCGGCGGCAACCGGAGAGTAGCTGCCACAGAAGAAAGTCAGGTTTAAACTGCCCTATTACACAGTTTTAGGCAGATCTAGACATGATACATAGCCAGGTAGGCAAACATGCCAGCTCACAAATAGAACAAAGCAAAGATGTGCAAACTAGCAGGACACAACCCAGCGATGCTCCGAGGATACATTAGTGCCACGCAATCCTAAGCAACTCCCCTCTTCGGTGGTCCAACAGCCTTAAGCACCGGAGAAGAAGCACACCCTGAGCCTCTGAACACAGTATTTTCCATTGCCTGATCGTTGCACCCAACAGATCCAAAACACAGCGTATACTTCGCCATCTTCGCCCCTAGAAAACAAAATCATTTCGCAAACGCCGTAAGCTCCACAAGGCAGTAGTAACAATGTTCAAAGCTTCAAAATGTTTTCTCCTCTTCCAGAAGGAAGATAGCAAAGCAAAAGAACCGGGCGTAACAACATTAAAACTATCAGCTACCAGATCCCTAACCTGCCTAGCAACAATGCAATTAAAGAGAAGATGTTGGATAGTTTCAGGCTCATTACAGAAGACACAGGACATATCATCTACATGCCTGCGCTTGGCAAGATTATCTCTAGTTAAGCTCTTATTATAGTAGATCAGCCACAGAAAGACATGAATATTGGGTGGAACTTTGATTTTCCAGATATCATCTTTAATCTCAGTAGACCCCCCCCCCCAAAGTTGATGAACTTATAAAAGGATTTGACAGAGTATTTGCTAGAAGATTCCAGCATCCAAATAGGTTGATCTGGAGAATCAGATAATGTCACTAGCTTAACTAGCTTACTGAGTTCATTCCACCTAGCTATAGTCCTTTCTTCAACACATCTCCTGAAAGTAAGGTGAAGTTCACCACTCACCCAGACCTGTGCAAGAGTAGATTCTTGCTGATGACAGTATCATACAGGTCCCAAAATGCAGTTTTAAGAGAGCAATCCCCAGTCCAGATATCATGCCAGAAGGCAATACTCTTGACATCCCCAGGGGCCCATCTATAGAAATTTTTGGAAGCTGCAAGGGCCCAAGATAAGCTTTTCATAATGGGAGACCCCAGGTTAACCCTAGTGTTAAAAAAATTAGGGCTAGTAGTGTTATATTTGTGAGTCAGAATCTTTTTCCAATCACTATGCCTATTATCATAAAATCACTTACCCCAAGAAGCCAAAAGGGCCATGTTAAAATCTCTAAGGTTGGGCACCCCCATACCACCAAACTCTTTCCTCCTGGAGATCAACCCCCAATTAGCAAGGTGAGATTTATGATTATCACCCACATTACCCCAAAAGAAGTGAGACATTTGAGAAGTGATTATATCAATAGCCCATTTGGGAAATTTAATAGTAGACATTAGATAGGCAGGAATGCTAGCAATGCAAGTAGTAAGAAGGATCAATTTGCCCCTATAGGAGAGAAATCTCCCCAACTAGCCAGATATGTTCTTCATAATTCTATCAATGATGGGTTGAAGATCCTCCCTTCTAAGCTTTTTGAAATGAAGAGGGACTCCTAAATATTTAAAGGGGGAATCCCCAAGCTGGCAGCAGAACACCTGAGCAAAATCTTTATATAGCTACTCAGATATACTAATGGCATGCAGATCACTTTTATGAAAATTAATCTTCAATTCAGAAAGATTTTCCAAACAGGAGAGGATCCATTTCAAGTTCTTGGCACACTCTAGAGAGCTATCAAGGAATAATATGGTATCATCAGCATACTGTAAGCTGACCACCCCACCAGGGAAGGCATGAGGCAACGACCCACAAATTAAACCTCTACTAGTAGCCTTATAAAGCATTTTAGAAAAAACATCAGCTACCAAATTAAACAGCAGGGGTGAATGAGGGTCACCCTGCTTCAAGCCTTTTCCCCCAGTAAACTGGGGACCATTGGAATCATTAATTCTAACCTGAAAAGTCCCTTGGTAAATAGTAGACATAACCCACCCTACCCATTTACTGCCGAAGCCTCTAGAAAGAAGCATTTCCTTCAAAAAATCCCAACTAACTCTATCATATGCTTTCTCATAATCAAGTTTAAGAATCAAGCCAGCAGACCCAGACCTATGAACTTCATGAATGACCTCATGAGCCATCACCACACTTTCCAGAATGAATCCGCCCTTAATAAATGCAGTCTGGTTGGAAGAAATAAGCTTGTCGCATAAGAGAGAAACCCTAGTAGTCATAGCTTTAGAAAAAAATTTGACAGCACAATTACTAAGACTGATAGGCCTATAGTTTTTCATATCTCTACCCATAGGAACTTTAGGAATGAGAGTAATAATGGCATAGTTCAGCTTATATATATCAAGGTTACCATTCTCAAAATCTCTAACCCTCCACATAAAGTCTTTTTTAATCAGATCCCAAAAGGTTTGATAAAATAAAAAGGACAGGCCATCAGGCCATCAGGCTAGGGGCACCACTAGCATAGGAGCTCATAATAGCCTGTTTAATTTCCTCTTCAGAAAAAGGTTTCTCTAGTAGTTCTCTCTCCTCATTACTAACCATTTCATCAATAGACCAAAAGTCATCATCCAAATGGATGTCAGGTTTAGGTTCAAAAGGAAACAAATCTTTGTAAAAAGAGGTAGCCACCTCAAGCATCTCCTTGGTCGAAGTGACCACACCATTGGGACTATTTAGTTTAGTAAGATAATTTTTCCTATGCCTGTGGTTAGCAAGGGCCTGGAAGTAGGCATTATTCCTATCTCCCTCTAAAATCTTTCTGTCCCTAGATCTCTGCCATAAAGCAGTTTCCTCTTTCTTCCACACATCATCCAGTTCTTTCTTAATCTCCTTCATTCTGTCATAATCAGAAACACGTAGTTGCTGAGTTTCAGACATGATATCAAGGATGTCAAACTCCAGAAGGAGTGCCTTTTTCTTGTTTTCCAAAGCTGCCTCTTTATCAATACTCCACCCTTTAGTCTTCTTTCTGAGGACCATAGTCTTAATCATCCAGTTATCAGCTGAGGATTTGGATGAGGACACAGAATTCCAGGCTTCTGTGACCATTTGATGGAAACCTGGCCAGGAGAGCCACCATTTCTCAAACCTAAAAGGTTTGGGATTGGATGGGGCTCTAGCACCAGTATCCAGGACTAGAGGAGTATGATCACTCCCCACCCTGGGAAGTGCTGACAAGGTAGAGAAAGGAAAATGTGCATCCCAGTCCACAGAAATGAACACTCTATCGAGAACAGCAAACACAGGGGAAATTTGATTGTTAGACCAAGTAAACACTCTATTAGAGATAGAAATCTCCATCAGGGCCCATCTGTTGATCCAATCATTAAATAAAAAGGTAGTCTGTTGATTAATCAAACCACTACTTTTTTCAGTTTCATTCCTAACCAGATTAAAGTCTCCACAAATCGTAATAAGGTAAGAAGCATTGGTTAAGGTATAATGCAATTCAGCCACAAAATCCATTTTAAATTCAGGATATGCAGATCCATACACTAACACCATCTGCCAGACAAAGTTATCAGACTTATTCTTAACAGTAGCAACAATAGAGAATCTTTGGTTAATAGAACCAACCACCTCAAATATCATTTTCTTAAATCCTAAAAGGATCCCCCCAGCAGTATTATCAGCTGGCAAGAAATGCCACACAAAATTGTCATATCTATCAATAGCTTTGAGGAAACCCTCAGAAATAATTTATTTTTTAGTTTCTTGAAAGCCAATAAAGTCAGGATCAGATTTAGCAATAGTATCACACAGGCACTGAATCTTCCCATGTTGTCCAAGACCCCTAATATTCCAAACAAGACCTACCTGTCTCTGTAAGTAAACTTGTTTTGTGAAACTCTATAAGTAAACTGTATGGTTTATTAAAAAAAGGTAAACACAGTAACCAGTTGGTTAGTCCATGCCCCACCCGGTGTCTGTCCCCTCCGTCGTTCCAGGTAGAGTACACGTCTTAGCAGTGCCCGTGCTTTGTCAGAAGGTCGTGTCCCGACTATCCCGGAGAAGGAAGCTTTGCGGGCGGTTGCCGGTGTCAAAACCGGCGGATCTCGGGTAGGGGGTCCCGAACTGTGCGTCCAAGGTCGATGGTAACAGGAGACGGGGGACACAATGTTTACCCAGGTTCGGGCCCTCTTGATGGAGGTAATACCCTACTTCCTGCTTGATTGATCTTGATGAATATGAGGATTACAAGAGTTGATCTACCACGAGATCATAATGGCTAAACCCTAGATGTCTAGCATGTATGATTGTGATTGCCTCTACGGACTAAACCCTCCGGTTTATATAGACACCGGAGGGGACTAGGGTTGTACAAAGTCGGTTTATATAGGAAGGAATCCACATATCCGAACGCCAAGCTTGCCATCCACGCAAAGGAGAGTACCATCCGGACAAGGGAGGAAGTCTTCTATCTTGTACCTTCATGGCCCATCAGTTCGGCCCACGTCACATAGGCCGGACGCCCGAGGACCCCTTAATCCAGGACTCTCTCACTAGCCCCCGAACCAGGCTTCAATGATGATACGTCTCCAACGTATCTATAATTTTTGATTGTTCGATGCTATTATATTATCTGTTTTGGATGTTTAATGGGCTTTATTATGCACTTTTATATTATTTTTTGCGACAAACCTACTAACCGGAGGCCCAATGCAAATTACTGTTTTTTTGCCTATTTCAGTGTTTCGCAGAAAAGGAATATCAAACGGAGTCCAAACGGAATGAAACCTTTGCGAGGATCATTTTTGGAACAAACGCAATCTAGGAGACTTTGAGTGGACGTCAAGGAAGCAACGAGGCGTCCACGAGATAGGGAGGCGCGCCCAGGGGGTAGACGCACCCCCACCCTCGTGGGCCCCTCGTGGCTCCGCCGACCTACTTCCTTCGCCTATATATATACTCTTATACCCTGAAAACATCCAAGAGCACCACGAAACCCTATTTCCACCGCCGCAACCTTCTGTACCCGTGAGATCCCATCTTGGGGCCTTTTCCGGCGCTCCGCCGGAGGTGGAATCGATCACGGAGGGCTTCTACATTAACACCATAGCCTCTCCGGTGATGTGTGAGTAGTTTACCACAAACCTTCGGGTCCATAGTTATTAGCTAGATGGCTTCTTCTCTCTCTTTGGATCTCAATACAAAGTTCTCCACAATTCTCTTGGAGATCTATTCGATGTAATACTTTTTGCGGTGTGTTTGTCGAGATCCGATGAATTGTGGGTTTATGATCAAGATTATCTATGAACAATATTTGATTATTCTCTGAATTCTTATATGTATGATTTGATATCTTTGCAAGTCTCTTCGAATTATCAGTTTGGTTTGGCCTACTAGATTGATCTTTCTTGCAATGGGAGAAGTGCTTAGCTTTGGGTTCAATCTTGCGGTGTCCTTTCCCAGTGACAGCAGGGGCAGCAAGGCACGTATTGTATTGTATTGTTGCCATCGAGGATAAAAAGATGGGGTTTATATCATATTGCTTGAGTTTATCCCTCTACATCATGTCATCTTGCTTAATGCGTTACTCTGTTCCTATGAACTTAATACTCTAGATGCATGCTGGATAGCGGTCGATGTGTGGAGTAATAGTAGTAGATGCAGAATCGTTTCGGTCTACTTGTCATGGACGTGATGCCTATATACATGATCATGCCTAGATATTCTCATAACTATGCGCTTTTCTATCAATTGCTCGACAGTAATTTGTTCACCCACCGTAGAATTTGCTATCTTGAGAGAAGCCACTAGTGAAACCTATGGCCCCTGGGTCTATTTTCCATCATATAAGTTTCCGATCTATTTTATTTTGCAATCTTTACTTTTCAATCTACACCAAAAATATTTATCTTATTATCTCTATCAGATCTCACTTTTGCAAGTGGACGTGTAGGGATTGACAACCCCTTTATCGCGTTGGTTGCAAGGTTCTTAATTGTTTGTGCAGGTACGAGGGATTTGCGTGTAGTCTCCTGCTGGATTGATACCTTGGTTCTCAAAAACTGAGGGAAATACTTACGCTACTTTGCTGCATCACCCTTTCCTCTTCAAGGGAAAACCAACGCATGCTCAAGAGGTAGCAAGAAGGATTTCTGGGGCCGTTGCCGGGGAGATCTATTCAAAAGTCAAGACATACCAAGTACCCATCACAAACTCTTATCCCTCGCATTACATTATTTGCCATTTGCCTCTCATTTTCCTCTCCCCCACTTCACCCTTGAAGTTTTATTCGCCCTCCTTCTGTTCGATCTTGTGTTACCATGTGCCTTCCTTTTGCTTGCATCTTCGCTTGCTAAAAGTTTATGGATCCTCATCCCCTCGCTAATCTTTTTAAGAGATCCAATTATGATTAACCAATTTCTAGTGATTTGAGTGCACTAGATTATCTTTATGAGGTTTTGCTTGAAATTCGTGAATCTGAAAATTGTGATGAATAAATTTATGAAGAGATTCACGATAGCTCCTTGAATAAAAAGCATGATTGCAATGATTTTACTATAAATTCTCTTGATGTCAATTGTGCTAATAATATGTAAAACCCTAAGCTTGGGGATGCTAGTTTTGCTTTCTCTACTACTTGTTGCAATGATCATGATTGGGGTGATAATGTTTCTTATGATTTCGAAAATTTATTTAAGCCCCATGATGAATATGAGATTGATAATAATGGTTGCAATAATATTGAAAGTGGGTTTGGAAGAGTGTCACCTTTAGATCCCACATATTTGGAGAATGTTCAATCTTATGAAGTTTTTGATAAAAGTGGGTTTGGAGAGGTCATGACTTTAGTTAATGTTAATCCCACTATTTTGGAAGAATGTCAACTTTGCATACATGTGGATCGTGTTAAGAATATGTTTTGTGATAGCTATATTGTTGAATTTTCTTATGATCCTACATGTAATTATTATGAGAGAGGAAAATATGGTTGTAGAAATTTTCATGTTACTAAATTACCTCTCGTTATGTTGAGATTGCTATTGTTTCTTTCCGCTTCCTTGCATATGCTAGTTTTTGCTTGCCTTGATAATTTGTTTGCTTATAAGATGCCTATGCATAGGAAGTATGTTAGACTTAGATGTGTTTGTCACATGTTTTATGATGCTCTCTTTGTGCTTCAATTCTTGTCTTTCATGTGAGCATCATTGAAATCTCTTTGTCTAGCTAGGGGCGTTAAACGATAGCGCTTGTTGGGAGGCAACCCAATTTTATTTTTTATTCCTTGTTTTTTGTTCCTGTTTAGTAATAAATAATTCATCTAGCCTCTGGTTAGATGTGGTTTTATGTTTTAATTAGTGTTTGTGCCAACTAAAACCTATATGATCTTCTTTGATGATAATTATTTGATCTTGCTGAAAAAGGCAGAAACTTTCTGCTCACGAAAACAATTGTTAAAAATCACCAGAAAGCGAGAAAATACTGATTCCAATTGCAGTAGATCAATAATAAAATTATTTAGGTCGTCCTATTTTGGTAGATTTTTCTGACTTACAGAAGTTTTCGTTTGATACAGATTACTACAGACTGTTCTGTTTTTGACAGTTTCTGTTTTTCGTGTGTTGTTTGCTTATTTTGATGAATCTATGGCTAGTATCGGGGGGTATGAACCATATAGAAGTTGGAATACAGTAGGTTTAACACCAATATAAATAAATAATGAGTTCATTACAGTACCTTAAAGTGGTGGTTTGTTTTATTTCGCACACGGAGCTCATGAGATTTTTTGTTGAGTTTTGTGTTGTGAAGTTTTCAAGTTTTTGGGTAAAGATTTGATGGATTTTGGAACAACGAGTGGCAAGAGCCTAAACATGGGGATGCCCAAGGCACCCCAAGGTAAAATTCAAAGACAACCAAAAGCCTTAGCTTGGGGATGCCCCGGAAGGCATCCCCTCTTTCGTCTTCGTTTATCGGTAACTTTACTTGATGCTATATTTTTATTCACCACATGATGTGTGTTTTGCTTGGAGCGTCTTGTATGATTTGAGTCTTTGCTTTTTAGTTTGCCACAGTCATCCTTGCTGTACACACCTTTGGAGAGACACACATGAATCAGAATTTATTAGAATACTCTATGTGCTTCACTTATATCTTTTGAGCTAGATAATTTTGCTATTATGCTTCGCTTATATCTTTTTAGAGCACGGTGGTGGTTTATTTTATAGAAATTATTGATCTCTCATGCTTCACTTATATTATTTTGAGAGTCTTTTAGAACAGCATGGTAATTTTCTTTGGTTAAAATTTTAGTCCTAAAGTGATGAGCATCCAAGACAGGTATAATAAAATCTATCATATAAAGTGCATTGAATACTATGAGAAGTTTGATTCTTTATGATTGTTTTGAGATATGAAGATGGTGATATTAGAGTCATGCTAGTTGAGTAGTTGTGAATTTGAGAAATACTTGTGCTAAAGTTTGTGATTCCCGTAGCATGCACGTATGGTGAACCGTTATGTGATGAAGTCGGAGCATGATTTATTTATTGATTGTCTTCCTTATGAGTGGCGATCGGGGACGAGCGATGGTCTTTTCCTACCAATCTATCCCCCTAGGAGCATGCGCGTCATACTTCGTTTGGATAACTAATAGATTTTTGCAATAAGTATGTGATTTGTTTATGACTAATGTTGAGTCCATGGATTATACGCACTCTCACCCTTCCACCATTGCTAGCCTCTCTAATACCGCGCACCTTTCGCCGGTATCATACACCCACCATATACCTTCCTCAAAACAGCCACCATACCTACCTATTATGGCATTTCCATAGCCATTCTGAGATATATTGCCATGCAACTTTCCACCGTTCTGTTTATTATGACACGCTTCATCATTGTCATATTGCTTTGCATGATCATGTAGTTGACATCGTATTTGTCGCAAAGCCACCATTCATGATTTTCATACATGTCACTCTTGATTCATTGCATATCCCGGTACACCGTCGGAGGCATTCACATAGAGTCATGAGTTGTAAGTAAATAAAAGTGTGATGATCATCATTATTAGAGCATTGTCCCAAGTGAGGAAAGGATGATGGAGACTATGATTCCCCCACAAGTCGGGATGAGACTCCGGACTAAAAAAAGAAAAGAGGCCATAAAAAAAGAGAAAGGCCCAAAAAACAAAAAAAAAGAAAAAAAGAGAGAAAAAGAGAGAAGGGACAATGTTACTATCCCTTTACCACACTTGTGCTTCAAAGTAGCACCATGATCTTCATGATAGAGAGTCTCCTATGTTGTCACTTTCATATACTAGTGGGAATTTTACATTATAGAACTTGGTTGTATATTGCAATGATGGGCTTCCTCAAAATGCCCTAGGTCTTCGTGAGCAAGCGAGTTGGATGCACACCCACTTAGTTTCTTTTGTTGAGCTTTCATACACTTATAGCTCTAGTGCATCTGTTGCATGGCAATCCCTACTCACTCACATTGATATCTATTGATGGGCATCTCCATAGCCCATTGATACGCCTAGTTGATGTGAGACTATCTTCTTCTTTATTTTGTCTTCTCCACAACCACCATTCTATTCCACATATAGTGCTATGTCCATGGCTCACGCTCATGTATTGCGTGAAGATTGAAGAAGTTTGAGAACATCAAAAGTATGAAACTATTGATTGGCTTGTCATCGGGGTTGTGCACGATTTAAATATTTTGTGTGATGAAGATAGAGCATAGCCAGACTGCTATATGATTTTGTAGGGATAATTTTCTTTGGCCATGTTATTTTGAGAAGACATGATTGCTTTATTAGTATGCTTGAAGTATTATTGTTTTTATGTCAATATTAAACTTTTGTCTTGAATCTTTCGGATCTGAACATTCATGCCACAATAAAGAAAATTACATTGAAAATTATGCTAGGTAACATTCCACATAAAAAATTCTGTTTTTATCATTTACCTACTCGAGGACGAGCAGGAATTAAGCTTGGGGATGCTTGATACATCTCCAACGTATCTATAATTTTTGATTGTTCCATGCTATTATATTATCTGTTTTGGATGATTAATGGGCTTTATTATGCACTTTTATATTATTTTTGGGACTAACCTACTAACTAGAGGCCCAGTGCAAATTGCTATTTTTTGCCTATTTCAGTGTTTCGAAGAAAAGGAATATCAAACGGAGTCCAAACAGAATGAAACCTTCGCGAGGATCGTTTTTGGAACAAACGCAGTCCAGGAGACTTGGAGTGGACGTCAAGGAAGCAACAAGGCGTCCACGAGATAGGGAGGCGCGCCCAGGGGGTAGGCGCGCCCCCCATCCTCGTGATCCATCGACCTACTTCCTTCGCCTATATATACTCTTATACCCTGAAAACATCCAAGAGCACCACGAAACCCTATTTCCACCGCCGCAACCTTCTGTACCCGTGAGATCCCATCTTGGGGCCTTTTCCGGTGCACCGCCGGAGGGGGAATCGATCACGGAGGGCTTCTACATCAACACCATAGCCTCTCCGGTGATGTGTGAGTAGTTTACCACAGACCTTCGGGTCCATAGTTATTAGCTAGATGGCTTCTTCTCTCTCTTTGGATCTCAATACAAAGTTCTCCTCGATTCTCTTGGAGATCTATTCGATGTAATACTTTTTGTGGTGTGTTTGTCGAGATCCGATGAATTGTGGGTTTATGATCAAGATTATCTATGAACAATATTTGATTATTCTCTGAATTCTTATATGTATGATTTGATATCTTTGCAAGTCTCTTCGAATTATCAGTTTGGTTTGGCCTACTAGATCTTTCTTGCAATGGGAGAAGTGCTTAGCTTTGGGTTCAATCTTGCGGTGTCCTTTCCCAGTGACGGCAGGGGCAGCAAGGCACGTATTGTATTGTTGCCATCGAGGATAAAAAGATGGGGTTTATATCATATTGCTTGAGTTTATCCCTCTACATCATGTCATCTTGCTTAATGCGTTACTCTGTTCTTATGAACTTAATACTCCAGATGCATGCTGGATAGCGGTCGATGTGTGGAGTAATAGTAGTAGATGCAGAATCGTTTCGGTCTACTTGTCACGGACGTGATGCCTATATACATGATCATGCCTAGATATTCTCATAACTATGCGCTTTTCTATCAATTGCTCGACAGTAATTTGTTCACCCACCGTAGAATTTGCTATCTTGAGAGAAGCCACTAGTGAAACCTATGGCCCCCGGGTCTATTTTCCATCATATAAGTTTCCGATCTATTTTATTTTGCAATCTTTACTTTTCAATCTACACCAAAAATATTTATCTTATTATCTCTATCAGATCTCACTTTTGCAAGTGGCCGTGAAGGGATTGACAACCCCTTTACCGCGTTGGTTGCAAGGTTCTTAATTTGTTGTGCAGGTATACTTACGCTACTTTGCTGCATCACCCTTTCCTCTTCAAGGGAAAACCAACGCATGCTCAAGAGGTAGCAAATGACGATGTGTCCGGCGCGCAGATTGTCTTCGGCATTGCAAGGCGGGTTCCTCCTCCGAACACTTCAAAACGTCTGATCCGAAGAGTTACACTCGGCTTTCCATTTAATGTTGTACCCCTTGGCTTCTGCGCCTCCATTACTTCGGCTTCCACGTGTCGAGCGAACACGAAAGGTCAGAGTATTTTTGCGCATAACACCTTGGCCATGTAAGAAAGGCGTATATTTAAGTAGATTGGATCTCAGATGCCATCTCACACCAGGCGGAAAATCCTTAGAGCTTGCTAGGAGAAACCATTCCAGCATGGATAGCGTTCCCAGTTCTTCCTCCCGCCCTCATGGCTCCAAAAAAGGCGATTGGGAGAAGTGTTCAGTATCCCACGACCAGCTGAGTAAGCTTCAAACGCAGGTCAAACGCAGGGATTCCTCCCCCCCCCCCCCCCGGCGGATCTAGTCCCCGTCCGGGCTGGATTAACCACTTTTACAGGTGAAGCTCTGGTGGAAAATTTCCCCAATCCAACTAGGGGGGAGCGAGTGTGCTTCATATCCTTCTTAATAAGAGGCGTCGGGTTTCCAATCCACCCTTTCCTCTGAGGTCTTCTGGAGTACTACGGCCTCCAACTGCACAACCTTACTCCAGCCTCCATCCTGCATATCGCGGGGTTTGTTGCTCTTTGTGAGCTATTTCTGGGCTGCAAGGCCCACTTTGAGCTATGGAGGAAACTTTTCTGCCTCATCCCTCGTACCCAAAAGGGATCCGTATTCGAGGTGGGTGGCGCCGAGATATGGCGCATAGCCGGGACCGGATACTTGTCCGGCATGCCGAAGAAGGCGTCCGAAGACTGGCCCTCAGAGTGGTTTTACATTGAAGACGTCGCTCTCCCCGACCCAGTCTGAATGGGCCTCCCCGAATTTTCCATCGCTCCGCTGGAGAAACGCCACAGCTGGCGTCCTCGGACCTCGAGGAGGAAGACAGCGCAGAAGTCCGGCAATTGATGGGCAAGATTAGGACCGAGGTGATGGAAACTTCCATAGCGCGAGGTGTTCAGCCGCTCCAATTCAGGGGGATCCCCATGTGGCACTACAATGCGGAAGATGACGCCTCACGCTGCGGATGAAAGGGTCCGGATTCCCTCACCTCCCTGGCCACCATACTGGCCGATCTGTATAAAGGGGAGAAAGAGGAATTCACTCGTCATACGCGCCGAGAGGGATTTTCCATGTACAATCCTCCTAGCTGGGTGAGTTTTAATTCCACCACTTTATTCAATCCTCTCCCCGAGTCATGTTAAACTGACATTGACCCGTCCGTTAATAGGAATGGCGGAGGGTTACCGCGGGGATCCATAGCCCCGCTCCACAGCCGGAGAACCAGAACCGAGATCTCGATCCAGGATTGGAAGAAGATCCGGACATATTTGTAGAACTCAAAGAGGGAGTCTTCTACCAGGCGAGCTATGATGGCACAGAAGTGGCCATCATGGCCGACTATCCTGGCCTCCTTCCTGCCTCACATGTAAGTAATCAGGAGACATCTCCTCCGAAAGAGTTTCCACATTCTGCCTCACCCACCGCACTATCTCGTGCTCCAAAGGGAAGGCGCTCGGCGCGCCATGCTACACCAAAGGTGACTCACAAGAGAGCGGTGCCCGCGCCGGGCAAGCCTTTGAAGAGGAAGGCAAATGAAAACACAGCTGAGCCTTCATCAAAGAGGTATGGCTTTTTAAATACGCCCCTTGGCAGTCACATCGAACTGTGACATTATCCGTTGTGTCTTGTCAGGAAGGGCGTTCGCCGGACTATGTCCTGGGATCTTGCCGGTCGTGCCTCCACCAACCAGGTTCCGGACCCCGCCTTACAGACGGGGGCTGATACATGAGTGACGCCGGACTATCCTCCTACAGAGGATTCGGATGATGTATCCGTCACGAACTCTGAAGTGGAGAGCGCCATGAATCATCGGCGCCGGAGGGCCGCTCTTCGCGATCCTGGCTTTACAAAAGAGGCATTTAATGCCTTCAGCTCGGCTGATGCATACATCCGAGCTGCTCGAGATGGGCTTACCAGAGCCACAGACCAGCATTTGAAAGATATGCGGGTAAGTACGCATTGTACAGATATGATAATCATATACCGGTAGCCCCCGAGACTTGAAGCAGTTGAGACAACTGATTTAAGGATCATTGTATAACCACATGCTCACGGAGAAGAACAACCTGTTGTCTCAAGAGCTGGAACAGTGTCGGACCCAGCTAGCTGCTGCTACCGCCGAACTAGAGAAATCCAAGGAGGCATCGCCTGGTAATGTTCCCCTCCATCGACAAAAATATAATCATATACCAGCAATATTAATACTATTGCGTTTTCGATGACAGGATCAGCAGATCAACTGAAAGGGGAACTGAAAGTCGCGCAGGCGGGTGAACAAGAGGCCAAAAGGCAACTGGCCGCAGGCGAACGTGTGCTGACACGGGTCAGGGATGAAAAGAACAAGCTGCAGGATTCCAACACCCTGCTGGGCGAAGAACTAGAAGATGTGCGAGCCCAGCTAGCTGACGCCTTCAAGGAGAATAGGAGGCTATGAGGCGGCATATTCAATATGCTTTTGAACTTACCTTCATGTAATTCAGCGAAGAAATAATCTAACAGATTTATGTCTGTAGGTATGCTGACTGGTCGTCCCGAAGAGGAAATGTCAGTCTCTCAAGGTGACCTGCGGCAAGAGCTGTCCCAACTGCACGAGCGAGCTCGGCAAGCAATGCGGATGTCGAAGCTTTGTGGCCATCCGCCTGTCCTCCAGGAAGTATGGAGGAGCTTGTGAAGCTATTCCAGGGAGCTCGGCGGCGCTTCCGATTATGGAAGATATCGGCCTGCCGAGAAGGTGCGCGAGAGGCCTGGGCCATGGTAAAAACACGGTACACCAAGCTTGATCCGAATCATATGGCCCGGGTCGGACCTCGACGGTCAGATGGAAAAGAAATTCCAGTTAGTTTGGTATATGACCAAGTAAAGATAGCCGCCAAGTATTCCCAACAGGATTGTAAGCTAGATAGCCTGTTAGATGGCATAGAGGAAGAAGTTTTTGAGTCCAAGTGACTATGTACTTCAATGGACAAATTTATCCCTAGCCGGATTGTAAAACGATTGTCATGGCAGACCTTTTCGCTTCGACCTCTGGACCCGAAGGTGCGGAGTGTTTCCGAATACCAGTGCGGCAATATAGACCGGGGTATGCATGGAAACCAGGCGTAGGGGTCATAGTTGCTTGAACAGACAAGTTGTATCCAGCTAGCTATGTTATATTACATTGTGATTGTAAGAAACATCTTCCAGGGAGAATAGTTCCGTCAAAGGTTCCTTTCCCTGGGTGAACATGCGTTAGTTTGCATGCCCGAACTGTGATTGAAAAATCGCAGTATATGTAACATCTGGGGGTTCATAGTGTAATGAGTGTAAAACGTCTTTAGTCCGCCGACCGAATATTCCCTTAAGAACGCTAGCTTTCGGCTTCACCCAGTCTGAGGTGCATGTCCGGATGACCCGGCTGTAACAATCGCAGAGGTGCTCCCTTTATGCCCTAGCCGAACAACGGGAACGTAGGGCATAGGCACAAGAGCCAGGCAACCCGGCTTGGCCAAAACTTAAGTCATATCGATGCATATAATGGTGAAGAAAAGGTACATATGAGGAAAGACACGTATGTGGTGAGCTTGATGCTCGGTAAATAATAATAAGCTTTTGTACAAGAAGCCCCCAGGTATTATGGGCGTACATATTTAAGGATGTGTACGTCATAGGTGCGCGATTTAGCCGCACAAGAGCTTAAAGCTATATAAAAAATTGAAGAGAGGAGAAAATGGAGACAAAGGGAGAAGAAAACGAACAAAGAGTCCGGCTCTAGGCGTAGAATCTTCGGAGTCTGGCGGTGTTCCACGGGTTCGGCTCTAGGCGATTGTCCGATGCATCGCGCAGGCGGTACACTCCTCCAGTGAGAACTTCATCTATGATGAAGGGACCCTCCCACTTGGGCTTGAGTTTGTCCTTTTTCTTTTCTGGCAAGCGCAGAACGAGTTCACCAACATTATAAGTCTTGGCCCGCACTTCTCTGCTTTGATATCTGCGAGCCTGTTGTTGATAAAATGCAGAACGGGCTTTTGCAACGTCGAGCTCCTCCTCCAGGGCATCTAAGTTGTCCTGCCGATCAAGCTCGACCTCTCTTTCTTCATACATGCGCACTCGAGATGAGTCATGAATAATGTCGCAGGGCAACACGACCTCTGCGCCGTACACCATGAAGAAAGGTGTGTATCCGATAGTGCGATTGGGCGTGGTCCGCAGCCCCCAGAGTACAGAGTCGAGCTCCTCAACCCAGTGCTTGTCTGATTCTTTCAAAGACCGCACTAGTCTAGGATTAATGCCGCTCATAATAAGACCATTAGCTCGTTCGACTTGACCGTTTGTTTGTGGGTGCTAGACGGAGGCGTAATCGAGTTTAATGCCCAGGTTAGCACACCAGGTTTTTACTTCATCGGCTGTAAAATTCAAGCCGTTATCGGTGATGATACTATGTGGGACACCATAACGGTGCACGACACCGGATATAAAATCGATCATTGGTCCGGCTTCCGTCGTTTTAACTGGTTTGGCCTCTATCCACTCGGTGAATTTATCTATCATGACCAGCAGATACTTTTTCTTATGGCTTCCCCCTTTAAGGGATCCGACCATATCGAGCCCCCAGACCGCAAAAGGCCAAGTAATGGGGATTGTTTGTAGAGCGGTGGGCGGCATATGGCTTTGATTGGCGAAAAGCTGGCATCCGACACAGCATTGGACAAGGTCCTGTGCATTTGCTCGGGCCGTCGGCCAAAAGAAGCCTGTACGGAAGGCTTTGCTTACAAGTGCCCGAGCCGCGGCATGGTGACCGTCGAGACCAGCATGGATTTCAGCCAGGAGCTGCCGCCCCTCTTCTTCGGAGATGCATCTTTGAAGGACTCCAGTAGCGCTTTTCTTGTAGAGCTCTCCTTCATGGACCTTGTAGGCTTTCGAGCACCGGACAATGCAGCGAGCCTCATTCTGATCCTCAGGGAGCTCACGCCTATTAAGGTAGGCCAAGAAGGGTTCGGTCCATGGGGCAATTACTGCCATTATAAGATGGGACGATGGTGTTATTTCGGTGGCTGAGCCCCCGATGATATCGGCATTGTGTTCGGAATCTGGGGGTATAATCGGATCCGGACCGGTGTTGCCGCTCTCCCCTTGCCACACCATGGATGGCTTGAAGAGCCTTTCCAGAAAGATGTTAGGTGGGACGGGGTCACGCTTGGCGCCAATGCGAGCAAGGACATCTGCCGCCTGATTACTTTCTCGAGCCACATGATGAAACTCAAGTCCCTCGAACCGAGCTGAAGTTTTAAGTATGGCATTACGATAGGCCGCCATCTTCGGATCTTTGGCGTCGAAGTCTCCATTTATTTGGGATATTGTGAGGTTTGAAACCCCGCGCACCTCCAGGTGTTGTATGCCCATGGAGGCAGCCATCCAAAGACCGTGCAATAAGGCCTCGTATTCGGCTGCATTGTTGGAGTCTGTGTATAATATTTGGAGTACGTACTGGACTGTGTCTCCAGTGGGGGACGTTAAGATAACGCCTGCTCCTAAGCCGGCCAGCATTTTCGAGCCGTCGAAGTGCATGACCCAGTTGGAATATGTGTCGTACTCTTTAGGAAGTTCGGCCTCTGTCCATTCGGCAACGAAGTTGGCCAATACTTGGGATTTAATGGCTCAGTGCGGTTGTTGGAAATATGCCCTAGAGGCAATAATAAAATGGTTATTATTATATTTCCTTGTTCATGATAATTGTCTATTGTTCATGCTATAATTGTGTTATCCGGAAATCGTAATACATGTGTGAATACATAGACCACAACATGTCCCTAGTGAGCCTCTAGTTGACTAGCTCGTTGGTCAACAGATAGTCATGGTTTCCTGACTATGGACATTGGATGTCATTTATAACGGGATCACATCATTAGGAGAATGATGTGATGGACAAGACCCAATCCTAAGCATAGCACAAGATCGTGTAGTTCGTTTGCTAGAGCTTTTCCAAATGTCAAGTATCATTTCCTTAGACCATGAGATTGTGCAACTCCCGAATACCATAGGAGTTCTTTGGGTGTGCCAAACGTCACAACGTAACTGGGTGGCTATAAAGGTGCACTACGGGTATCTCCGAAAGTGTCTGTTGGGTTGGCACGAATCGAGACTGGGATTTGTCACTCCGTATGACGGAGAGGTATCTCTGGGCCCACTCGGTAATGCATCATCATAATGAGCTCAATGTGACCAAGTGTTTGGTCACGGGATCAAGCATTACGGTACGAGTAAAGTGACTTGCCGGTAACGAGATTGAACAAGGTATTGGGATACCGACGATCGAATCTCGGGCAAGTAACGTACCGATTGACAAAGGGAATTGTATACGGGATTGATTGAATCCTCGACATCGTGGTTCATCCGATGAGATCATCGTGGAACATGTGGGAGCCAACATGGGTATCCAGATCCCGCTGTTGGTTATTGACCGGAGAGTCGTCTCGGTCATGTCTGCATGTCTCCCGAACCCGTAGGGTCTACACACTTAAGGTTCGATGACGCTAGGGTTATAGAGATATTAGTATGCGGAAATCCGAAAGTTGTTCGGAGTCCCGGATGAGATCCCGGACGTCACGAGGAGTTCCGGAATGGTCCGGAGGTGAAGAATTGTATATAGGAAGTCCAGTTTCGGCCACCGGGAAAGTTTCGGGGGTCACTGGTATTATACCGGGACCACCGGAAGGGTCCCGGGGGGTCCACCGGGTGGGGCCACCTATCCCGGAGGGCCCCATGGGCTGAAGTGGGATGGGAACCAGCCCCTGTTGGGCTGGTGCGCCCCCCTTGGGCCTCCCCCTGCGCCTAGGGTTGGAAACCCTAGGGGTGGGGGGCGCCCCACTTGGCTTGGGGGGCAAGCCACCCCCTTGGCCGCCGCCCCCCCTTGGAGATTGGATCTCCTAGGGCCGGCGCCCCCCCCCCCAGGGGCCCTATATAAAGAGGGGGGAGGGAGGGCAGCCGCACCCAAGCCCCTGGCGCCTCCCTCTCCCTCCCGTGACACCTCTCCCTCTCGCTGAGCTTGGCGAAGCCCTGCCGAGATCCCCGCTGCTTCCACCACCACGCCGTCGTGCTGCTGGATCTCCATCAACCTCTCCCTCCCCTTGCTGGATCAAGAAGGAGGAGACATCTTCCCCAACCGTACGTGTGTCGAACGCGGAGGTGCCGTCCGTTCGGCGCTCGGTCTTCGGTGATTTGGATCACGACGAGTACGACTCCATCAACCCCGTTCACTTGAACGCTTCCGCTCGCGATCTACAAGGGTATGTAGATGCACTCTTTTCCCTCTCGTTGCTAGAAGACTCCATAGATTGTTCTTGGTGATGCGTAGAAAATTTTAATTTCTGCAACGATCTCCAACAGCGGTTTGTATGTTATGTCGAATGGAAGGGGCTCAATGGTCCACTTAGCAATCCGGCCCGTAGCGTCGCAGTTGTTTATTATGTCATTGAGTGGTACTTCGGAAGCCACCGTAATAGAGCACTCTTGGAAGTAGTGGCGTAGCTTCCGGGATGCCATGAAGACCGCATATGCTATCTTTTGGTAATGGGGGTACCGGGATTTGCATGGTGTGAGGATAGTGGATACGTAGTATACCGGCTTCTCGAGTGGGAATTTGTGTCCGTCCTCCTCTTGTTCAACGACGAGTACTGCGCTCACCACCTGGTGTGTTGTCGAGATGTATAATAACAGGAGTTCGCCGACGTTCAGCGTGGCCAGGATTGGGTTGCTCACTAAAAGAGCTTTTATTTGTTCCAGTCCGGCCGTTGCCGCATCCGTCCACTCAAAGTGGTCGGTGCGTTGGAGAAGGCGATAAAGTGGCAATGCTTTTTCTCCTAGTCTAGAGATAAAGCGGCTTGAAGCTGCCACGCATCCGGGTAGTTTTTGGACCTGTTTAAGATCTGTTGGTATAGCCAATTGTGACAAAGCCCGGATTTTGGCTGGATTTGCCTCAATTCCTCTATTGGAAACAATGAAGCCCAGCAGTTTTTAGCGGGAACGCCGAAAACACACTTTTCCGGATTGAGCTTGATGTCATATGTGCGGAGGTTGTCGAATGTGAGACATAGGTCGTCTATTAATGACTCGACGTGCCTAGTCTTGATGACTACGTCATCCACATATGCTTCAACTGTCTTGCCGATTTGTTTCTCCAGGCATGTTTGAATCATGTGTTGGTAGGTGGCGTCGGCGTTTTTGAGCCCGAAGGGCATAGTGTTGAAGCAGAAAGGCCCGTATGGGGTAATGAATGCCATTGCGGCTTGATCGGACTCCTTCATTTTGATTTGATGGTATCCGGAGTATGCGTTGAGGAAGCACAGTGAATCGTGTCCTGCGGTAGCATCAATAATCTGATCGATGCGAGGGAGGGGGAGGGATCCTTAGGGAAAGCCTTGTTGAGGTCTTTGAAATCGATGCACAGGCGCCAGGATTTATCCTTCTTTGGCACCATCACCAGGTTTGCTAGCCAGTCCGGGTGTTTTGTTTCTCTGATGAATCCGGCATCGGTTAGCTTGGCTAGCTCCTCCCCCATAGCTTGTCATTTGGGTTCCGAAAAGTGCCGCAGTGTTTGCTTGACCGGCTTATATAGCTTCAATATATTGAGGCTGTGTTCGGCCAACCTGTGTGGGATTCCTGGCATATCAGAAGGGTGCCAGGCGAATATGTCCCAGTTCTCGCGCAGGAACTCTCGTAATGCGGCGTCAACCATTGGGTCCAACTGTGCCCCGATGGAAGTTGTCTTCTTGGGGTCCGTAGGGTGGACTTGAAATTTGACTATTTCGTCTGCTGGTTTAAAGGAGGTGGATTTGGGTCGCTTATCCAGGATTACGTCGTCCTATCCATCGTGGAGCGTAGTGCGATTAACTCTTCGGCCGCGAGGGCTTCAGACAGTGCCTCGAGGGCCAGAGTGCTATGTCCGGATCACCGGCGAGAGTGATAATAACATTGGGCCCGGGAATCTTGAGCATCATATACCCGTAATGGGGTATGGTTTGAAAGCGTGTGAATGCATCTCGCCCCAACAGGGCGTGATATCCACTGTTGAAAGGGGCCACCTGGAAGGTTATCTCTTCGAACCGATAGTTCTCCGGCGTGCCGAATACCACGTCGAGCGTGATATTCCCCGCACATCGCGCCTCCCGGCTGGGAATAATCCCTCGGAAGTTCGTATTGCTTTGCTCGATGCGGCTCCTATCTATTTCCATTTTGTTGAGTGTATCCTCGTAGATGAGGTTTAGTCCGCTGCCGCCGTCCATGAGCACTTTAGTGAGCCGAAAGCCGTCCACGGTTGGATGGAGGACCAAGGCGGCTGGTGCCCGGACTGTCCTGAATTTTGGTTCGTCACAGCATTGAAAGTTATGGCCGTGTCATTCCAGGGGTTTATTGCTGCGACTTGGCAGACTTCGGCGAGGTTGCAGAGTGCCCTCTTGCGCCGATTGTTTGAAGCGAAAGTCTAGAAGACCGTCAATACTCTGAGGTCGTTGTCTTCCGGGGGGTGTTGCTCTAGGGTGTTTTTGGTGAGGATATCCTCGCCACTCTTGGCCACCTGCCAGAGTATCCGACATGCTCTAAGGCTATGGGTTGGTACGGTATCCGGTGTCGTGTGTATTTTGCATGGCCTGTCAAGCCATCCCTCCAGAACTGTTCCGCGTCCCGTAATGGGCTTAGTTTTCTTTACTATGGGGTCGGGCGCCCCGCGAGGGTGCATCCTTTTTGCCCGCCCAAGGGGTTGAGTGGAAACCGGTGGTTCCCAGCAATCCGTCTGAGTTTTCCAGGCGCTTTCCATTGCGCAGTAATTCTGTACTATGGTTGCCAAGTCAGCGAAGTGTAATACGCGACGGCAGTTGATGGCATTGAGGATTCTCCATCCGTGCAATTATTGCAGAATACTGAAATCGCGTCCTCGTCGCGGCAATCTTTAATCTTGTTTCTGACAAGGAGGAATCTGGCCCAAAAGTGATGGACTATTTCTTGAGACTGCTGTCGTACGTACATGAGGTCGCATATATCCGGAGGTCCGGAATTGTTTGGCGAATATTGCTTGTGGTGGGTGGGTGGCTTTAAATCCAAACCCTGACCCAATTTGGGGTCCGGAGTCTGAAAAGCTTCCGAGCTTAATGGCTCGGGCTCCGGGATGTCAACTGATTTTTCAGGCCCAACGTCCGATTCTAGGTTCAGAGGACAGGGCGTGTCGTTCCGCAGACAGGTATCCGGCTCTTCGAGCTCAGAAATCCGAACATAGTTCATCCTCAACATCGAGGAAGATTTATTGTTTTGCTCCTCTACTATCGTTATCTGATGGGTGATCGGCGGAGATTTGATTTCTCTCTGATCGGGTTTAAGCCCAATCCGATCGTAGTCTGTAGCGACCCCAATGGTGGCGATGCGATCTGGGAGTTCGTTTAAAGACGACAACTCCGCCGGATCCATCCATTTGGAGTATTCGGAGTCGATACGGAGACAATTTTCGATGACTTGAGAAGTCATCGTCGGCTTGACGGCCGAACGGGCGGTCATGGTAAAGCCGCCCAGCCGGAGGGTTTGGCCTGAGGCCAGGGCTCCTCCGGTGGTGATACTGTCCTTGATGACAAGGCGAGCATCAACCCTATCTTCGACGTCACAGTGGAACTCTCAATGAAAGCACCAATGTCGGTGTCAAAACCGGCGGATCTCGGGTAGGGGGTCCCGAACTATGCGTCCAAGGTCGATGGTAACAGGAGACGGGGGACACGATGTTTACCCAGGTTCGGGCCCTCTTGATGGAGGTAATACCCTACTTCCTGCTTGATTGATCTTGATGAATATGAGGATTACAAGAGTTGATCTACCACGAGATCGTAATGGCTAAACCCTAGATGTCTAGCCTGTATGATTGTGATTGCCTCTACGGACTAAACCCTCCGGTTTATATAGACACCGGAGGGGACTAGGGTTGTACAAAGTCGGTTTACAGAGGAAGGAATCTACATATCCGAACGCCAAGCTTGCCATCCACGCAAAGGAGTGTCCCGTCCGGACAAGGGAGGAAGTCTTCTATCTTGTATCTTCATGGCCCATCAGTCTGGCCCACGTCACATAGGCCGGACGCCCGAGGACCCCTTAATCCAGGACTCCCTCAGCAGTCACTCACGACCATGTGCCAGGTATTTCCCCATCTGATTTTGTTTCGTCTTGTTTTGATTCAATATTTGTGATTCTTGATTTGGCTCCACTAGGGCACTTGAACGATGTAGCCACGGATTGTGGTAATTATCTTCCGAGACGAGAAGGGTCCTTGCCTCGATCAGATTCCAGCCATTTGTGCGAAGGAGTGGTTGGATGGGGCTCTCGCGGCGGCGCGTGCTCGGGTAGCACGAGCAGTTGAACGCCCCGGTGAAAGGATCGCTATGGTCAACTAGAGAGGGGGTAATTCCTATCTGACAAACTAAGCAAGTAACAAGTGTTGAGTATATTGATTATTAGGAAAGACGAGATATATTAGGATTTGTTCTGACTTGTCTTGTCCTTCAAGTTGATCATTGTACTTCTATATATATGCTCACGAGGCTGAAGCAATACAACAAACTATTTCACTAAATCTCTCTCCCCTTCTAACATGGTATCAGCCTAATCGATCCAAACCTAGCCCCCCCCCCCCCGACACTTCCGCTCCGCGCGCCGTCCCAGGGGCAGTCGGCCTTCATTACCGCCGTTGGGGGCCGCGCCGCCCGTACCTAGGGTTCGTCCGCCGGTCATGTTTACCAGCTACCCTAGAGAGTCTTTTTCCCGAGCCCTTGCTCCGGGTTTTCTCTCTCTCTCTCTCTCTCTCTCTCTCTCTCATTGGTCGCTTTGATCGGCGTTTTCTTTTTGGTTTTCTGATCTAAGCTTGATCGGTTTGCGTCATCTGCCGCCGCCGCCGATCCCCGAGCGCATCTACTCCGACACCGGCGCGACCGGCAGACTTCTCCATCGACCCGGCGGCCTCGCGTGATAGGCGCCCCCTCACAGCCGTCGTCCGTGCACCGCTCCCCTTGTCGATCTACGCCAGCCGTCACCACCCTCTTCGACCGGGACACCTGCATTACATCGACCCGGCAGGCCTCGCGCCATGCGGCGGCCCATCATAGCCGTCGTTCGCGCGCCAGCCCGCCCTCCGATCTACGCCGCGCGTGTATGGCCGCCCCGCGGACCATCGTCGCCGGCTTCATCTCGGACTCCGCCTCCACCAAGCGACATCCCCGACCTCACGCGCAATCGGATTGATCACCCGCCCGCCACCGCGATCCGCCTCATCTATGCCGTCCGACTGACCTGGCCCGCTGGTTGTGCGCGCCTTCGCAGGCCCCGTGGAGACCGTCCCGAGTTCAGTGCGCCCCTCCACCGATCGAGCAACGGGCTGCCGCTGCATCGCCCCGTCGGGCCGCAACGCCGCCGCCCCGTGGTTCTTCTACTGGCTGCACCGACCCGCGTCACCCCTTCGGGTCGTAGTGTCGCGTCCCGCGGTCCACCGCCACCTCAAGGCCGACCGCTCTAGGTCGTCCCTGTGACTGCACCGACCCTCGCGCCGCCGCTGCGTCGCCCCATCGCATAGCGAGCGTGGCACATGGTCCATGCCGCCGTCCCGAGACCGTTCCCGCGGTTGCACCGCCCCGGATTCCACCGCTGCGCCGCCCCTTCGGGCCGTCGCTTCGTGGCCCGCGGCCCCCGCAACCGCCCCGAGGTCTTCCGCCGTCGCCCAAACCTGCCTGCCGCCGCTGTGTCGCCCCTTCGGGACGTAGCGCCGTGGCCCGCGGTCCCCTCTGCCGTCACCACGCGTCGACCGCCCATGGTATGCGTCGTGACGTCTTCCTCGGCGCGGGAACGCCATCGTTCGCACCGGTCTTCATCACATTGTCGGGTTCTTCGCCCCCTTCGAGCACCGCCGCCGCGCTCCTAACCTAGTCGCCGCTGCCGTCAGGTCGCCGCTGTCGCTCTTCTTCGGTCGCCGCTGCTGCTACCCCCATAGCCGCCGCCGCTGCCCGTCCACCTCCTTCGTCTTCGTCCAGCACTAGCCCGTCGCCAGCGTCACCGTCATCTACCCCGACCACTTCGTCTACTACGACAACCGCGGGCGACATCGGCCCCGCGTCGATTGGCGCCGCAAACGTCGTCGAGTCCTTCTCTGCTGGCCTCTTTGACTTCTCCGACATGGCGTACAGCTCGTGTAGGTCCCAGTCTATGCATGCCCAGTGCTGGCAACACTGATGCGTGCCTTCATCCACGAGGTGTCCTCGGGCCTGGCAAGCCTAGTCGGCGCTTCATCAACTTCGTCTTCGTTCGTCTATGCATGCCTGGTGCTGGCAATACCGATGCGTGCCTTCGTCCACGATGTGTCCCGGGGCTTGGCAAACCCGCCGCGACGCGTCGTCAACACCGTCTTCCTCCCCGCGCACCACTACTTCGACACCACTGCGTCGATACTAACTCGGCGCCTCCTTGCGCCCGCGGCTCCACGGCGACTCCCTCGACACCGGCTACCCCGATTCGACATCGACCACGGCGTTCTTCACACGGCTACACCACCTACGCTCTCGGCTACTTAGACAAACGGCACAAAGGGCTACCGCCTTGCTTGAGCAATCTTGTTGGTTTCCACTCCAGCCACGACTTCCGCGATGCATCGACCGTTACGACTGTGGGGGGGTGTTTGTGGGCTTGCCTTCGGATTCTTCTCCAGTCTCGCCATCTGCGTCGTTGCCGTTGTGACTGCGGGGGGATGTTGAATATATTGATTATTAGGAAAGACGAGATAGACTAGGATTTGTTCTGGCTTGTCTTGTACTCCAAGTTGATCATTGTACTCCTATATATATGCCCACGAGGCTCAAGCAATACAACAAACTATTCCACCAAATCTCTCTCTCCCTTCTAACAACAAGTGCAAGCAAGAGTAAAACACAATATATAAACTAGCACAAGTAAAGGACCGAAATAATCGCAAGTGGCGTCAATGGAGACAAAGATGTGTTTTCGAAGTTCCCTCCTTTGGGGGAGACACGTCTCCGTTGGAGGGTTGTGGAGGCACAATGCTCCCCAAGCGTCCTAATGACTCACCCTATTCTCCTCACGCCCTCGCACAATGCAAGATGTCGTGAAGGTACTTATCATTGGTTGTAGTCCAAAGCTCCTACTGGTTTGACAAAGATTAAGGTCATCCAATTTGAAGAAAAATCATTGCTTGCTACAAACCCTTAGACTTGGCGGGCAACACCTTGCTAACAGAGAGGAAGCACCAGCTACACAGACACAGAACCCAGATAAATTGAGGTGATACAACCGCATCGGAAGAATGCCCGGCCTCTGCATAGAGAGATGCACACAGCCAACAAGTCCAATAGACCCAAAAATAAACATCGTTTTATGGAACCCAGATAAACATAACAAAGCACAACAATCACATGCCCTCTATACAAAGTCAACTGAAACAATGATGTACAGGAATATACAGACAATAACGTTGTATATGAGCAATCGGACTTGTAAAATGTGGATGATGCCCAACTCAAAGAAAAATTCCAACTTACGATGAAAATCTACCGAGCTCAGCGGAATGACCATTGTATCTCCTCGAGAGTTCTTCCCTTGGTCTCCGGAACCCAGAGGATGATGAACACAAGCGTGAAAGCGCTCACGAGCATGTAGCACACAAAGGTACCTGTTTGAGATCGTAAACAAGCAGAAATGATCTCTGTTAGGTCCATAATCCTACTCGAGGGAAGGGTGGAATATAGTGTGAACCTCCAGCACTCCAGCTGAGCAGCAAGTTTGCTGTCATTGTCATCCCAAAGGAGGTTAGCCAGTTGGCGAGCGTCGCGAAGCTTCCCGCCAGGCTCTTGATGCTAACCGGCAGGATCTACAGACACATAGCAAGTACAGAGGTATGGTTATGTGAATGCTCCTGTGACATGCCTAAACCACATTACTTATGAGCTATGGTGCTATATACAGTATGTGGATTCACTATATTACCTCAGACATTATGACCCATGGAATGGCGCCCATACCGAAGGAGTAGGTGATTACACAAGCCTGAACAAATGTCAGGTTAGTATTTTGGGAGCAACTCATGGATTTGCCATGTAAATATTCAGACCAAACAATCTAGTTTGCGGATCGACATACCAAGATAGCAAACAAGGAGACCATGCTTAATATATAATACATGTCAGAATCTTGTGGAACATTGTCCTGGAAAAAATAAATCATAATAATATAAGAGAAATATTCGGCAGAATAGACCCAGAGATAATATCACCAATCAAAAAATAAAATCCCTGATCCACGTAATAGACTACTATAAGGGTGTGGTGTATGTATTCTATATTTTATTTATGCCGGTACCCTATACTAAATATACCTGAACATACCTTGAGAAAAAATATGACGGCAATTGCAAGAAGACTTACGGTCATTCCGGCAGAAGAGATCTGGAAGTTGAAGTGAGAGCTAAATTATAGTTATAGACAACTACAGTAACAAACTGGTTTCAAAGAGAGGAGGAAGTTACAATAAGTAGGATCCGTCGGCCAGCTCTGTCTAGTAACCAGGTTGTAACTCCAGTGGCAAGAAGCTGGTGATAAATGATGTTAGCACCTTAACGTGAACTACTAAGAGACAAGAAAGATCTATCAAGTTACACACCGCAATAGCTCCAACTCCACATGCGGCCAAATTGCTGTTTGTAAGACCTGAAGAGCTTTTCATGTTGAATATAGAAGCTGAAATCGACTATAATATAACACTATAGTAATGCACTGAAGGAAATCGAATAAGCCAAATTGTACAACTTGCCTGCAGTTTTGAAGATGCTACCTGCATAAAAAAGTATAGCATTGATCCCACTTAGTTGTTGTAGTACAAGCAGGCCAATTCCTAGCTGCCAAGTTGTACCACAATCACGATTACAAAATGTAATTATGAATTTTGGTATGAAATAAACCAGCATGTCAGGGAAGTTACTATCAGGGGCATGCGGAATTTCTTTTGGTTTAACTCTTGGAAACGGATTGCCGTCCTTTTGTTTGCTGATGCTACCGCTGTCTGCATCATGTGCAGAATGTTAAAGCAAACATTGGTGGCTAGCTGAAAGTACGTCACATAGATATATTTGTAGTTAGTCAGTCTTGAAGAAAAAAAAGGGAAGGTGCTTGCCTTTATAACATTCACTTCTGAGGTTATATCGGTCTCAGATCCTCTCAAAACTTGTAGAGAGGCTTCAAAATCATGCATCTTGTTCATCTTTGCCTAGAGATTGATGCACAAGAGTGGTTAATAAAATTTCAGAATGATGCAGCACTTTGTATACATTTGCGTATACAAACCAGCCATCTTGGAGATTCTGGAATGAAGAATAGGCCAGGTATCAATATTGTGCATGGCAAGGTTCCTAGAAGAATCACAACCCAGAGATTTGAATCAGAAATAGTCAGAGGTTCAGACACTAGACGCGTCCACATTCGCTTAAGCCCATAACGTACTAGCGAGATCAGCATAGATTACTGACACGGTAAATTTTCCTTCAAAAGCTTAAATGGAAATATTTGCCATTCTAGTCATATTTTTTGACATGGCATTTACTGTTACTGATCTTTTGAACTCAAATATCAGAGGTTAAGTGAAAACTGACAGTGAAAACAACACAGTTGAATAACGCATCAACACTTTGTCATGTTACCTATCATCGCAAGCATCCTCCAAGTAACAAGCATGCCGACCACATAGGCCAACACCGTCCCAATTGTTATAGACAACTGTGGAATGAACAATCGCATAATGAGCCCAGCATATAAACAAAGCTAATAGGTCGTTGCTTGACAAGAAAACAAGATGCTTGGGAGGATAGGCCTACCGGGTTCACAGAGCCTAGAGTGCCCCTCTTGTTCTGAGGAGAAATCTCTGCTATGTAAACGGGCACCTGTTATCACATAACTCACAGATCAAGACTAAGTATTTTAACTAGTGCAAGATTCTTATCATCTTATGACAACAAATAAACTTCACAGTGGGATTGTCAACTTGTCCCCACAATACTGACATCCTGTTGATCTTCTTTTCTGAACAACTTAACCAGATAGACGTATGCATAGATCCCACTACGGTAGGAGTAAAAGGTGTCTTCTTTCACTCCTAGCCTGACATCAGCCATGGAGTCTGGTTCAACGTTTCCGCAGTAGGAGGCACTGAAGCCTACGTCTCCAGCCAGTCCCGGTGGACTAGGGAGATACAACCCCATGGCTACCGACGACCCTCGTCGAGCAGGCTCACACAACGCCATGTCTGAGGTCTTCGACACCGATCTGCCCGATAGAGTAATGGGGTCCCGACCACCACCTACCACCGCACCCGCGAGAAGAGGGATCTCAGCTCGTGGGAACTACTCGGATCAAACCCAATCTCACCTACCCGGTGCAACCGCACCGACCTGCCTCGGGTCCAAATTTGGCCCACCCAAGCGCGAGCCCTAGGAGAAAGACATCGTCGTCGCGCATGCGGCAAGCTCAGCCCGCAACCGACAACCGTCCAGCCCTGCGCGCCACCGGCTCGGTGCCAGGAGAACGGAGAGATCCGTCGGAACCATGCACCGCCTACCATAGCCCTACCGCCAGATCTGCGACACACCGCCACCATGACACCGTTGCCGAGTACCGGCATGCCGCCGCGCTGCGGTGCCCCTCGCCAGCGTCGCATCCCAGCAAGGCCATTGTGCCCCGCACCATGGCACCCATGCGAGGAGCCAAGAAAGCCTCGCCACCACCGGCGGCGACGAGGGAGGAGCAAGGAGAGGAAGGAAGCTCCCGACGATGGTGGCGCCTAGGGTTCTCCTGTGACGCGCGCGCGGGGCCCGTCTGAGGAGCATGGAGCAGTGTTTTTTAGGATTATGTACTCTATCTCTCCTCCCCCCCCCCTTCGGCTGCGATGCAACTTTAGATTTGGTTGGAACGGTATGTCTTATGAAAACTGAAAATTGGTGGGACTACATCTTTTCTTTTCGATAAAGGGTGGATTTTATTGACTCGAAATGAAGCATCAAAGGGAAACAAACACAATGAGCACACACCAGGCCTCTACATAACTAGGATGCACACAACCAACACTAATGCACACACACAAAAGAAAAACTACGCTGGCAAAAAGCAAAGTCATACAAGACCCAATCTATGCCTAAGCCGAAAAGAAAAATCTGAAATGATCAGCGGCGACGAGGGAGGAGCAAGGAGAGGAAGGAAGCTCCCAATGACGGTGGTGCCTAGGGTTCTCCTGTGACACGCGCGTGCGGCCCATCTCAGGAGCAGGGAGGAGCGTTTTTTAGGATTATGTACCCTATCTCCCCCCCCCCCCCCGGCCGCCTCCTTCGGCTACGGTGCAACTTTAGATTCGGTCAGAACGGTATGTCTTATGAAAACTGAAAATTTGTGGGACTATCTTTTCTTTTCGATAAATAGTGGATTTTATTGACTCAAAGTGAAGCATCAAAGTGATACAAACACAATGAGCACACACCCGGCCTCTGCATAACTAGGATGCACACAGCCACACTAACGCACACACACAAAAGAAAAACTAAGCTGGACAAAAGCGAAGTCATACAAGATCCAATCTATGCCTAAGCCAAAAAGAAAAGTCTAAAACGATCAAAACAACGGTCGATAATCTACGACAATGACCATATCCGCATCAACCATCTCTTGACACTACAAGGACAATGAGAAAGATTCTTCAACAGCAACGCCTTCAGGAAGGAAACAACGCTCAAACATCGTCATCACTAGATCCAACCATTAAAGGCCAGGCTCTAGGTTTTCACCCTCAAGAAACAAGTCTGAGTACATATGAACAATGCCCTCAATAAGGTAACGAGGCAAAAATATCGCCATTGCCGGGTTCAGGTCAGACCATAGGTTTTCACCCCGGAACTCGAGACCGGGTACTTGAGAAGCACCACCAAATCAATGTCATCATGTGTTATCGCCACCACTTTCCGCATTCCCAGCTGCTACAAGTGTGCTTCGTGATTGGACGAACTACCTAGTGGTCAAGCACCAAGCATCGGCATGCCAACCTGAGACCTGAGGCGCCACCACCGACCACCCGTCACCTTGTGATCTGCCGGGGAGGTCTCCATAGGACACAGTGCATCAGAGAAGGTGGACGACCCTTATCACCAACGCCATTGTGCTCAACGCTTGGATAGCTAGAGTAGCAGTGCACCAGACTCCAAACCTGTAGGACCTTAACTACACAGGCTGTTGAGCCCCCACGAAACGAACATGGAGGATAGATGGTCATCTGCACTCAGACCATTGCCAAGGCGTGACCATGCCGCGTCTAGAACGCCGCCCAGTCGCTGCACGGAGATCGCTTGAGCTGCCCGCCACTACATGAAGATCGTTGCTGATTCGTCATTCGCCCTCGCGCGCGCCTTGCATCAAAGCCGTCGCCTGGAGCCCCGTTGCTGCCGTCAGACGCACGGGCTTTGCCCGGCAATGTCGTCTGATGGCGGCAAGGGAAGCGGGAGAGGTGGGGAGGTCATGGAGAGATTGGATCGAAAGCTGCTCGTGCCGCCCGTCCGGACGACGCGCGGACTATCTTTTCTATCGCTTGCTTTTCACTCTCTATAGATAATACAAAGACCAATAGCCGTTTCTCTAGTACTCCCCCCATTTCAAAATAAGTGTCGTGGTTTTGGTTCATTTTGAAACGGAGAGAGTAGTTTCTTCCTATTCAACTCACTGTATCATACTGTTTATGTTTCCATCAATATTATGTGAAATTGTTTACCAAGAATTAAATTTAAGCATTACGATCAGCCTAACTATATACTTTTCCTTCACCCACTTCACTATTGATGTTGTTGCAGTGGCTCATTATGACGATATAGGCTTCCCCCCTCTCTCTCTGTCTCTCTCTCCTCTCCGTGCTGCAGTGCAACTCCGCCAGCGGTGGCCAAATTTGGTGTTTTGACCCTTTTGCGAAAGTTTAGCGGGATCTAACCCTGGTTTGAAATTTTTTCGGGATCTGACATTTTTCCTACCGCCAAGGCGCATGGTGGTAGGCAATTTATCCACGCCAGTGCAGTGATACCCTATAACCAAACAGGCTGATGGTAGCCTGTGTACCCCTACCGCCGAGGTGTCCGGCGCTAGGAACTTATCCACGTCAGCGCAGTGCTACCCTACCACCAAACAGGCTGGCGGTAGCTTGTGTACCCCTACCGTCGAGGTGTTCGGTAGTACACGCACTTTATTTGATACTTCAAAATTATTGCGGTAGGGCATGCACCCCTATTGCCAAGGGCCTCGTTGGTAGACTGGTATATCCTACCGCCATCGACCCTGACGGTAGGAAAAGGATCAGATCTCAAAAAAAAAATCAAACTAAGGTCAGATCTCGCTAAACTTTCGTAAAATGGTCAAAACACCCAAATCGGCCGCCAGCGGTGGTCCATTGGCCCATGTCCCCCGGCCCGTCTCTATATTGTGGTACACCGTGGTCTCCCGGCAAGCAACCTGTGGACCCACAGTTTTCATGGTCCATATAAACAGCCTCAACAATAATTCATTTTTGGTTTTGCGGGGCTGAGCAATAATTCATTGACGCTGCACCAACCGATCCACCTACTATTGCAACACACTGTGTAGGATCAATTGTAGGCTGGGTAGTTGGTAACATGCTGCAGCAGTACGTGTTGCCCATGGATGCCACACTTCTTTTTCTAGCGAAGCAGGTGGTCGACTGTGATGCGAGAAGAAGAAAGTCTCGAAGTAAAACCATGACATATTTCGGAATGGAGGGAGTATCGTCTTGGACCGCGTCCATCTACTATTACATGAGATATGTGATGGTTGGCTGTCTGATTCATTTGTGTTGATAATAACATAATTAAGTTTAGAATGATAAAATCATATATATTTGCTTCTGTTTTATTTGCTTTAAATGGTAAAAATAGATGGATTGCCTAGAAGATTGCATTGCTATTTAATTTGTTGGATGCGATGGGACTATCGATCAGCAAAAGGACTGACATTGACCCTTCTTAAGTACAACAGGTAACAAACCGGTCGACCTCGCAATGGCATGGTAGAGGAAGACAAGCAGCAGGCTAAGGGGGGGAAATCTCACCCCTTTGTGGCCAACGTGCTCCACCATCTGGCCGCTGACGATTGCCCCGACCATGGCGCCGATGTTGGAGAGCGAGCCGAACACCGAGAACTGCGGCACGCCATGCACAGCCACAGCCTCGTCAGTGACTGAGATCCTGGGCCAAGCCAAGCCAGCGAGGCGGCCGCAACAGAGGTAACACAGTAAACAAAGACGGGCTATGGAAGAGGATGGTGGTGACCTCGGAGATGGAGAGGCTGAGGTCGCGGGTGATGGCGTCCTGCGTCGGCGATGAGAAGCCGCCGGTGAAGCCGAACTGGATGGGGCCGAGCGCCACGATGAGCGTGCAGAGCAAGGCGGACGTGGGACTCGCCCATGATGGCCATGGACGATGATGCGGTGAGGCTCGACCCCATCCTGTACCAGCTCCCTGTGTTCACCAGCAGCGGCTTCCGCATGTCGTCGTGGTTGCTTCCGCCGCTCTCGTGCCCTCCGCCGTCTCCGGCGTTACCGTTCATGGCGCCTGCAGGCCCTCGCTTGCTGATGGACAAGAGGGAAAGGGGGGAAGGGGGGAAGAAGAGGATGTCGACTTTGAGATGGGGAGAGGCCGTGGGATGGGGCTCGTCTCTTGCCTGTAGACGTACCTATATATGCTTCGCTTCCACAAGGCGCGACCGAGTATATAAAAGCCTACGGTCACAACAAGGTCTTCTTATTCAGTTGGACCTTATTCTCTCGTAGTGCTATGTATGTACTGCCCTAGCACTACCTATGTATACTCCCTCCATTAAGAATGAAGGGAGTGTAAGACATTTTAGATCACTACAGAGGAACTACCGTTTTGCAGGCTGCGACTTTAGGGCGTGTTTGGTTGCCTCCATGAGGCCCGGCTTGGCTCGCGCGGGACGCAAATTGGCTGATTGGTTGCCTGCTTTTACTGTTGGGCCTGCATGGCACGATGTTTAAAGCACTCATGGGTCTGGTTCCCTGGAAACGCTCGAATCGGCAGTTTCTCCAGGGCCAGGCCCGAGCGGTGTACGTGGGCAGCGGCGGCTGCACGCGCACGGCCACGCTCGAGAAGCCGCGTTGCTTCCCGAAGCGCCGGCAGTTATTAGCCTCACCGCCCCTCACCGCTCCCTCTCCCCACTCTCCCAACTCTCACCGGCGGCGGCGGATCGGAGGAGAGCAAGAAGACCACCGGACTCCATCGCCGGCAAGCGGATCATCACTTGGCCCACGGCAATGGCGGTAAGCATTTTTCTGTTCGTCATGCACTTCTTTTTCGTGTTTTATCCGGAGGTAGATTCGATCCACGGCGGAGAGGGGAATGGGGAATAGAGGTAGATAAGCATGGCAGTTCATACTAGTTCATGCAAGATCCGAATAGAGGTAGATGTGGATGGAGTAGAAGGGGGATTGGGGGATTGGGGGTACACAACAGACACTGGCTAGCCGCGGCGGCCGTTGAGGCGTGCGGAGCGGCAGGTCGAGTGGCTGGCCTTCATCTTCTTGTCCATCGCCGTGCGGGGCGGCGGGTTGTCGTCGTCCTCGCCGGAGTCGAGGTCGATTTGCCACGTAGGACGGCCTGGCTCTGGGGCCCTCACTGGCATCTGCACCGGTTCTTCCTCCTCCTTAGGCTCCCCACCAATGTCCACCGGCGGCACGATTGTCGTCTCCCAGTAAACTGTGGCACGGCAGTCATTAGGAGCCCAGTAGTTCTTGTACTTGGACCACCTCTTCCTCTGTTTAGCATCGTCGGAGATGGCCTGATTCATGGCCCAGCGAATGATGTCGACTGCCATCGCGCCCTTCGCTGGGTTAGGAATCAGCATCTTCAACTCTTGTGCAGTGGCCCTCATGAGCACTGCATCAGATTCCTTCTGCATGTCAGGCATGGAGTCGAAGTTCGAGCACACCTCCATGGTGTTCTCGAACTTGGTGCGGTCACCAGCCGACCACCCGAGGAAGAAGGCCCTCCAGCCAATACCCCAAGGGAAGGGGTTGGCATTGGAGCTGGAGCTCATGGCGATGGAGAGGAGGAAGGTTAATAGTGAGAGAAGAGAGGGGGTGGGTAAAGTAGTGGTGGTCAGAGTGAGTAAATATAGGCGCGATGGAGAGGAGGAGGAAGAGTGACAATCATGCCGTTTTAACTAAATGCTCTTCAATAAGCCATGAACTCGGTGTTGTGCCTGACTCCATGAATTGTGTGCAGATCGAGGAGAGCAATGAGATGGGCACGGAGGTACTCCCGGCCGTTGACAACAAGGGCAAGCAGTCGGTTCATCCAATGCCCGAGGTGGTGCTGCCGCCCACCGCCGAGGAAGAACCGAAGACGCCAACGGTTGGCGACGACGAGCGCATGGAGGATCCCCCCAGCAGCAAGCGCCACAACTACGGCCACTACCATGAGGAGGGTGTCCCAAATCACTTCTGCAAGGTCATCCTTGCACCGAAGCTTGAGTGCATCCCCATGCCCCTGGACTTCACCAAGCACTTCGTCGCGGTGCCAACGGAGTTCAAGCTGAGGAACAACATCGGCTGCTCCTGGAGGGTGACAGTGAAGCTGATGAACGGTAGGGTGACCCTGGATCGGGGTTGGGCCACCTACGCCGCCGTTCATCGGATCAAGATCGACTACATGGTGCGTTCAAGCTCCTGACTCCCGACACCCTCAAGGTCATCATCTTCGACGATGATGGCATTGAGGCGGTCAACAAGTGCGGGAAGCACAACGAAGCCTTCGCCGCCAGGGACTAGGGCCGGGGCACCTCCTTCCTAAGTACTATCGAGTCTGCTTTATGGTTTATGCGTTGAACTGTTTGAACTATCGTTATGATGTGTGGTACTATGTTATCTGAACTATGTTGTTAAGTAGTTGATGCTCTGTTTATGCTATGCGCTGCTTATGATGTGTGCTACATGGTTGTGCCGAAGTGTGATGGTAACCTCACCAACTAACCAAAGAGGTTACCACACACCAGGTGTTGCATACAACCAAACACCATACCTTGGGTTTGTCCACTAACATGCAGGCAACCAAACACCAGGCAGTGTGGTTCAGCCCATGCAGGCAAGAGGGCATGCAGGCAACCAAACAACTTGCACATGGTGCGTTTGAGGCTGCATTTGCATAGCCAGGCTGAGTTGAGAAGGCTATACAATGCAGCCACTGTAACCTACGGCAACCAAACACGCCCTTAGTGTTTGCGCAATTTCTCCTTCAGTCGGGTCCACCCCCTCTCGATGGGACAATTGCAGAGTATAACGATCATATCCCTCCTTCCTTGTAGTACAACACATCTTTCAAGTACTACTGGATTTACTTTCTACAATCTTAGGAAAACTCCAACACTAATCACCAAATCTCCCCTAAACGTCTGAACTAGGTCTGTCTGAACGTATTTTGTTATCCAACGTCGTCCCTTAAACGTTAGCAGACATACCTGGACGTTTGAAATCCCACAAACTAGCATCAAAGTCAGGGGACGTTTGCGGGTGTCCGGACTCATGTCAAGTTTGAGTCCGACAACACAGGCCCACCCAAAACCTTCCTACACCTTACGCTCCAGAAACCTCGTCGCGCATTTATGCCGCTCAGAGCACCGTCTACCCGCATTGATGTTGGGTAGACAGACGTGACCGGAGGGTTGACCGCGCCAGCATTCACACCGATGCGATGACCTAGAAACCTACTCCCGCATGCTACGCCACATTGAAGTGGTGTTGGTCTGCCTACCCCAACTATTTAAGCAGGCCAACTGCACCTGCCAACCCCATACGCTCTCCTCTCGTCGACTATTTATGGTACCGTGAACCCTCCGACAGAACAGATCCCGTAAACCCGTCCTGCAAATGTTTTGAGGGACATGTTTACGGGATATGTTCCGCGCTAGAGGGCTCACGGTACTGCAAAATAAATCATAGGATAAATATTGACAAGTGCTTACATATGAATACACGAAATTTATTATATATATACATCGCTAGTTCATCATCATACTAGTTTATCACATCCAAAATCATGGGCAACATACAAGGTAGCAAGTTTAGCCTTACAAATGCGCGATCAAGCAAAACAAAAGATGCTCAAATGACCATTGGCCATAAATAAAGCAATATCCTCATTATCGCGAAGACCGTCGCCGCCACCACCGGCCCTAGCACCTCCATCGCCATCATCCACACTGACCGAAGAGTGAGCATCACCATCTTCATGAACTTGGGCCGGAGAATGAGCACCACCATCTTCATGAACTTGGACAGGAGAATGAGCACCACCAGCACCATCCACATGGTTTGCCGAAGCATGAACGCCACCTCCACCACCATTGCCAAACCCACCACCACCCCCAATGACAAACCCTCCACCACCTCCAAACCCAACACCACTACTGGCCATAAGATTTTGAAGCTCCGTCTTTCTCTGGCACATGATCTCCATTATTTTTCCAAAAATTCTATTGTCATTGCATCCATGCCCTCCGGATTCATCATCATGAACCAGTCCTCCTTAGCGGTCTTCTCGTCCTTCCTCTATTGCTCCTCTTGGGAGATTTTGCGCTCCGTGAAGGCACACCTCTTCTCCCACTTCTCCTCCTTGTGCTTCTCTTTCTTCTTGGGCATGGCCACTTTAGCATCCGAATATTTCGGTAACATGGTCTCTTTCATCTTCGCCATCCCACAATTTGATCTCTCAAAGTGATTTCCTCGACCGTCCTCTTCACTCTTGCTTTCTCCTTCTTGTTTTCATATAGTTTGCCCTTGTTTCTTCATACTCTTGGTGCATCATCATTATCATCATTCTCATCTTCCAATTTGACGAAGGCACCTCTCTTTGGGGGAGCTTCATTGTCCCTCACCCTCTACTTCTCACTATCCCAGAGCAAGCGCCAACAATGATGAAGAGTGAATGACCGGCCCGTGGATTGCTTGAAATCACATACATATGGGGGCAAGTCTGAGCCCAAATTATTCAATCAACTCAGCCAAAGCCAAGAAGATGAAGAAATACTCACATAATCATCAATATTAATTCCACTTGGAGGTGCACTCCACACTTGCTCCAAGCACCCACTCCAACGGACACAAGTTTTGTTGATGATGTCCCGACGGCCTTGAAGTGATTTCAAGGTCCGACTAGAAGGGAACAGCATAATTTGGTGGTATTTATCCTCGATCGTGCCAATAATTTCCATAGTTTTGATCCTTTCCGACCACAGTGTCAAGTGAGACACTCTCCCATGCTTGAATCAAACACAGATCATTTGTCTCCATGTAATTGCCGGTCCTCCCTACCCTAACATTGTAGTCGGCCTCCTCGATCATTCGCACTTCATCACCACCGTCATTCGCTTGATCCACCTCCATCTCGACCTCCACGTGAGGAGCATCAAAATCGTCCAATGGGGCACTCAAATCCACCTCACTCTCAGCCAACATTTCGGTATATGTGGAGAGCACACTTTGGCGAAAAAAATTAACGGCCAAAGCTTAACAAGAGTTCCACACGGGTGAAGCAAAGATCACTGGAGCAAATCAAGCGAAAGGAAAAAATTTGTACCTCCAAGTCGTTTCATCGAACACGTGGTAGGCGTGATGTCGCCGTGAATGGGGAGGCTGTGGCCGGCCGGAGGCGGAGGAGGAGCTCGACCTCTTGATGTGATCACCTGCTTCCTCGGGGGCTTCGCCCAGGCACCGACCGGGCCGGTAGAGGCGGTCTTCCTCATCCCGTCGGTGACCTTGTCGGGAGGAACCGGAGCGGGGCCGAAAGAGGGTGGTGTCGCGTCGGCTGCACCCACTTGGACGAGGTGGTTCCCCTGCAGCTTCCTCTTCATGGCGTCGGGAGGAGGTGTTGCAGTAGCGTCGGCGTGAACAGCCGAGGGAAGTGTGGGCAGATGGAGCAGTGGTATTGGAAGTGGCGGCGCATGATATGGGGCACCCGACGGCTGCGGGTACTCCATCCGGTCGGTTTCTGGCGCCGCGAGGCCGGACGGCGAGATCGGAGGCAATATTGGAGGCGGCATGTTGGAAATATGCCCTAGAGGCAATAATATTGTATTATTATATTTCCATGTTTATAATTAAGAGTTTATATTCTATGATATAACTGCTGTGATTTTTTAATATATGATTCAATGGAAAACTCATACGCACGTATGGAATAATAAACGGTAAAATATGATTCCTGGTCTCGTTTCTAAGACTAGCTCAAGTGTTGTTGATGATCATGTTTTTGGATCTTAAGATATCGTTAAATATAACGATAGTCTTAAAACAATATGATCACTCATGGCTTGGTGCTTTCTCACCAGAGAGGAGAGGGGGGAGGAGAGACCCCGTGTGTTCTTTCAGAGATGCACAAGTTGCCTGCCCCTAGACGCCGCCATGCCGCAACGGCTTTGTTGGCCAGTGATGGACAACGACGGCATGTCAGGACCGCACTAGGATCTACTGTAGAATTAAGGAATTTGTGTCCGAGAATTGTAGTGTCTCTCTCTTCAGATCCCATTTTGTATTGATAAGTGTATGAACTATAAGAGTATAATAGAAGCCATCGAGGCAATCTTCTGGAATGGAATAGAATGAGCACGATAGCCACACCCCGGATGTATTTATAGGGACAGCCGTTTCACTAGAAAGATAGTGAAGGTAAACAGTAACTACTGGAATTAGTAAGGTAAATGATCTAATGGCCCGCGACGAAGCTCAGGTGAGGAGTGGTCCTGGTCGTTGGTTTCTGACAAAGTGTTATCTGAACTTCAACAGTTAACTGAAGATAATCTGCATCTCTGTGCCTCACATTGCCCCCTTCTTGAGTTATGACGAGTCCTCACGTCGTTTTCGTTGCCTCCCGCCATGTTTGGGTGGTTGTTTTGAAGAATTCTGGGAAAGAATACTTGATAAAATCTGCGTCTTCCCATCTACCCTCTTCCGCCAACATGTTTTGCCATTGAATCAACCACTGGGAGATTGTTGCGTGGAATTTGCCTGACTTGGAGTACTGTTGTCGGTCCCATCTTGATTGTTCAATAACTGTTAACCATCGGTAGTGTTGGACTGGGAATTGCCTTGGTGCCTATGTGCTTTTAAGCTGACTGACATGAAAGACGGGGTGGATCTACACGTGCTGAGGAAATTGTAGCTTGTATGCAGAGTTTCCCACTTTTTGAATGATGAAAAATGGACCATAGTACTTGTTCTGAAGCTTAAGAGCACATCTGAACCCAAAGGCAGCCAATCTGTAAGGGGCCATTTTTAGATGAATCATATCTCCCACTTGGAAAGTTCTCTCCACTCTCTTGAGATCTCCATATCTCTTCATTCTGTCTTGAGATTTGCACAAGTTTTCCTTCAAGTGATCCATCATTTTTTGTTTGGAAGAAAGAAAATCTTGTGCCTCCACATCATCAGGGCCGGGGATTGCCAATTCTGAGATAAGTGGTGGAGGGAAACTATACAATGCTTGGAATGGGGACATTTTCAGAGCAGTATGATAAGTAGAATTATAGCAGTATTCAGCTAGGGAAAGCCAGGATAACCACTTCTGGGGTTGATTAGTAGTCATACACCTCAAATATGTTTCTAGACACTGATTAACTCTCTATTTGGCCATCAGTTCGAGGGTGGTAAGCTATAATGTACCTCAATTCCACTTTTAATGCAGCAAAGATATCTTTCCACAGTTTACTTGTGAAAATCCTATCTCTGTCAGATATAATCAACTTGGGAGGGCCATGTAATTTAATTACATTGTCCACAAATACCCGTGCCACTGAAAGAACTGAGTAGGGGTGGGACAAGGGAACAAAGTGACTGTCACTACTGCAGGATGCTGCTAACGCGACACTACGATCAGAGACCCTTTCACGAAACTATGTGCGATGCATTAATCACAAACGGGGATGTAAAAAAACCATCAAAAAAGATGCAAAATGTTTGCGATGGAGGATGTATCAAACACGGTTCAGATTTTAGTTGCGTGTGCGATCCAGGGCATACGATTCAGTCTAATGAACTGTTTGCGATGAGGCGGAACAAAAGAAACGGGCAGCCTGATGAAGGCGTGTGCGATATAGAGCATACGGTTCACTCGGATGAACTGTTTGGGATTAGGCAACACAAAAGAAATGGGCAGCCAGATGAAGGTGTGTGAGATATACAGCATACGGTTCACTCGGATGAACTGTTTGTGATTAGGCAACACAAAATAAACGGTCAGCCAGATCAAGGTGTGTGTGATTGAGGGCATACGCTTCAGAAGGATTAATTGTTTGCGATTAGGCAGCTAAACCGAAACGGGTAAGCCAGATCAAAGTGTCTGCAATTTATGGCATACACTTCACATGGATGAACAGTTTGCGATTAGCCATAACAAACTAAAACAGTTAGTTAGATCAACGTGTGTGCGCTAGATGGGCACACCCATTCTAATTAAAAGAAGCATGTGTGATGGTAATAACGAGCGCGCACGGTTGTTGGAACAAGACGTGTGCTGACATTGCCTATTACGGTGCACCCTATGGTGCAAACGCCACGTACGCGGCCGAGAAGGCGTACGTGCCCACGTTACGCCCTCCGGGAATAGTGCACTTATAACCGTCAGTAAATTTTGAGCATGCGTCCCGTCACAATTTTTTTAGAAGAACAAGGAGGCCGCGTCCCGTCACATTCCAAATTGCAAACCTGTTCACACCGATCAAAACCTAAATTGTTTGCCACTTAGGAGTGTATTACTACGCGGTTATAAATACTACTACTCCAAGATGACCGCACATTCCTCCTCAACTCCTCATCCATAAAAAGTGAAAAACAAACAAGTCATTCATGTCCCGCCGCACGGCCGTAGCAGCAGAGAGGTCCCACCGCGCCGCCGAAGCAGCACGGAGGACCCGCCACGCCGTCGATGCAGCTGACTGGTCCGGCCGCGCCGCGGAAGCAGAAGAGATGTCCTCCCGCGCCGCAGCGGCCTGGGAAAATGCCTCGCGGGCAGGCGAGGAGTCTTACAGGCGCATGCGTGCCCTCGTCCTTAGGCAGATGGATCAGATCTCCAGGTGGGTGAGGTTGCAGGATGACCTGAAAGCCTTGTTTGAACAGTCTACCGACGTCATCCGGCAACTAAATGAGAGCAATGCGAAGCTCCGGGCCGAGCGCGACCTGCTGAGGGCGAAGATCGTCGGAAGTGCGGAGCAGCATGAGCAGAACACTGCCTTGTTGAAGAGGACCGGCGTCATCGTCGAGAAACTTATGGACGAGAATGCCATGCTGTGCATGGAGCGTAGAAGGCTGGTGGAGGAATCCGTGTATGCTCTCAACCAGCATCTTGAGGAAAAGAAAGAGCTCATCGCCGCTCGCCGCGGAGACTAGTTCCCGCAGCCTGCAGCAACGCATCAAGAAAGTAGAGATCAGCGAGCCAGAATGTTGTCTTCCTTTTTCTTTTGCCCTTGTGTATTTCGGGCGTTGCCGCATGTGGCTTTTTTTAATTATGTTTCTAAATATGTAAGACAATTATTATCCACTGTCATCGTCCTTATATTCATCATGCTTGCTATAAGTTGCAGTCGATGCTATATAGGTCCGTCGGATCTTACATCAAGATCCATGCAAAACTTTCTTTTCAGATTTTCATTTTTCTCTCTTAAATCTCAGTCCAGTGAGACAATATAGCCACGCCGTAGAACAGGTGCTCGGGCGCCATTAATGAACACGTTGGGAGGGAGGTGCGCGGCGGGTGGCGGTCAAAGGGCTCTCCTGCCGATGAGCACGCGCAGGGGTCTGATCGCACGCCTCCCGTACTCAAATAGCTACCCCGCACGGCACCTCCTAGCCAATAAAAAAAGGGACGCGTGGCAGCACGTAATTGGTAAGTCGAACGCCCACGGTTTCAATAATACTTGTGTTTCCGATTTCTAACGTGACTGCACTTGTTCCAAAATGACTTTGTTGATTGTTAATGTGTGCGCCTTCATAAATCGGACAGAAAAATTACCACAGCATGTTGGTGCCATGTCATGAGACCATGCCAAGTTTCATGATTTTCAGGCGTGTTTTGGAATTACAGGAATTAAAAAACCAAGTTTCTCAATCTTTCCGGTCGAGCCACGATGCCCAGATATTTGAATTTCACTCTCATCTCTTGCATGGGACCTAGAAATTCACCCAAGGACACACATGTGATTTTTCAAACAACTTTGGTGCACTGGAGCATGTGCTTGTAGTTTAAATTTGAATTATCCACATTAAATGCCCAGAAACTCAATTAATGTATAAAAAAGGCCAAACGAACCCGGAATAATTCCAAAATTAGCACGGTACTTCTATTTGGTCTAATCTAGCTGTGTAAAAAAATTAAGGCGGGAGAAGGCAGTGTACGTATGTCGTTTCACACACGGAGGTGACACGTTCCCTTTCGGAACCACAAGCCTTCTTGAGGGAAACTCCGGTTTGCAAAAAGCTTACACCAAAGCTTGTCCCAATTTGACCAAAAAAATACCGCATCATGTTGGTGCCATGTCATGACACCATGCCAAGTTCCATGATTTTCAGGCGTGTTTTGGAATTACAGGAATTAAAAAAACCAAGTTTCTCAATCTTTCCGGCCGAGCCACGACGCCTAGATGTTTGAATTTCACTCTCATCTTTTGCATGGGACCTAGAAATTCATCCAAGGACACACATGTGATTTTTCAAACAACTTTGGTGCACTGGAGCATGTGCTTGTAGTTCAAATTTGAATTATGGACATTAAATGCTCAAAAACTCAATTAATGTATAAAAAGGCCAAACGAACCCGGAATAATTCCAAAATTTAGCTCCGTACTTCTATTTGGTCTAATCTGGCTGAGTAAAAAGATTAAGGCGGGAGAAGTCAGTGTACGTATGTCGTTTCGCACATGGAGGTGACACGTTCCCTCTCGGAACCACGAGCCTTCTTGAGGGAATCTCCGGTTTGCAAGAAGCTTACACAAAAGCTTGTCCCAATTCGGCCAAAAAAATTACCGCAGCATGTTGGTGCCATGTCATGACACCATGCCAAGTTTCATGATTTTCAAGCGTATTTTGGAATTACAGGAATTAAAAAACCAAGTTTCTCAATCTTTCCGGCCGAGCCACGACGCCCAGATGTTTGAATTTCAGTCTCATCTCTTGCATGGGACCTAGAAATTCACCCAAGGACACACATGTGATTTTTCAAACAACTTTGGTGCACTGGAGCCTGTGCTTGTAGTTCAAATTTGAATTATGCATGCTAAATGCCCAGAAACTCAATTAATGTATAAAAAGGGCGAAATGAGCCCGGAATAATTCCAAAATTTAGAACGGTACTTCTATTTGGTCTAATCTGGCTGTGTAAAAAAATTAAGGCGGGAGAAAGCAGTGTACGTATGTCGTTTTGCACACGGAGGTGACACGTTCCCTCTCGGAACCACAAGCCTTTTTGAGGGAATCTCCGATTTGCAAGAAGCTTACACCAAAGCTTGTCCCAATTCGGCCAAAAAAAATACCGCAGCATGTTGGTGCCATGTCATGACACCATGCCAAGTTTCATGATTTTCAGGCGTGTTTTGGAATTACAGAAATTAAAAAACCAAGTATCTCAATCTTTCCGGCCGAGCCACGACACCCAGATGTTTGAATTTCACTCCCATTTCTTGCATTGGACCTAGAAATTCACCCAAGGACACACATGTGATTTTTGAAACAACTTTGGTGCACTGGAGCCTGTGCTTGTAGTTCAAATTTGAATTATGCACACTAAATGCTCAAAAACTCAATTAATGTATAAAAAAGGTGAAATGAGCCGGAATAATTCCAAAATTTAGATCGGTACTTCTATTTGGTCTAATCTGGCTGTGTAAAATAATTAAGGCGGGAGAAGGCAGTGTGTGTATGTCGTTTCGCACACGGAGGTGACACGTTCCCTCTCGGAACCACGAGCCTTCTTGAGGGAAGCTCCGGTTTGCAAGAAGCTTACACCAAAGCTTGTGCCAATTCGGCCAAAAAAATTACCGCAGCATGTTGGTGCCATGTCATGAGACCATACCTAGTTTCATGATTTTCAGCCGTGTTTTGGAATTACAGGAATTAAAAAACCAAGTTTCTCAATCTTTCCGGCCGAGCCACGACGCCCGGATGATTGAATTTCAGTCTCATCTCTTGCATGGGACCTAGAAATTCATCCAAGGACACACATGTGATTTTTCAAACAACTTTGGTGCACTGGAGCTTGTGCTTGTACTTCAAATTTGAATTATGCACATTAAATGTCCAGAAACTCAATTAATGTATAAAAAATGCCAATCGAACCCGGAATAATTCCAAAATTTAGCACGGTACTTCTATTTGGTCTAATCTGCCTGTGTAAAAAAATTAAGGCGGGAGAAGGCAGTGTGCGTATGTCGTTTCGCACACGGAGGTGACACGTTCCCTCTCGGAACCACGAGCCTTCTTGAGGGAACCTCCGGTTTGCAAGAAGCCTACACCAAAGCTTGTCCCAATTCCGCCAAAAAATTTACCACAGCATGTTGGTGCCATGTCATGAGACCATGCCAAGTTTCATGATTTTCAGGCGTGTTTTAGAATTACAGGAATTAAAAAACCAAGTTTCTCAATTTTTCCGGCCGAGCCACGATGCCCAGATGTTTGAATTTCACTCCCATCTCTTGCATGGGACATAGAAATTCACCCAAGCACATGTGATTTTTCAAACAACTTTGGTGCACTGGAGCACGTGCTTGTAGTTCAAATTTGAATTATACACATTAAATGCGTAGAAACTCAATTAATGTATAAAAAAGGCCAGAAAACACGAAATAAATTCAAAATTTAGCATGATACTTCTATTTGGTCTAATCTTCCTGTGTAAAAAAATTAAGGCGGGAGAAGGCAGTGTACGTGTGTCGTTTCACGGAGGTGACACGTTCCCTCTCGGAACCAGGAGCCTTCTTGAGGGAAGCTCCGGTTTGCAAGAAGCTTACACCAAAGCTTGTCCCAATTGGGCCAAAAAAATTACTGCAGCATGTTGGTGCCATGTCATGATATCATGCCAAGTTTCATGATTTTCAGCCGTGTTTTGGATTTACAGGAATTAAAAAACCAAGTTTCTCAATCATTCCGGCCGAGCCACGACACCCAAATGTTTGAATTTTATTACCATTTCTTGCATGGGACCTATAAATTCACCCAAAGACACACATGTGATTTTTCAGCAAACTTTGGTGCATTGGAGCATGTGCTTGTAGTTCAAATTTGAATTATGCACATTAAATGCCCAGAAACTCGATTAATGCATAAAAATGTCAAACGAACCCGGAATAATTCCAAATTTAAACACGGCACTCATGTACTAGTTGCGTGTTCATTGTACGTAAATGTTCTAGCAATTCAAACACCATCCTTTCCCTCTGTAACACCATTTTGTCTTTAAAAACATAATGAAAAAATCAGGTATACCACAAACAGTTTACTAGAAAGAATCGTGTGGGATGCGATATAAAATATCTTGGCGCACCGTCTTGTCTGGCTTATGCAGGAAGCTTCGTCGTCTACAGTCCACCGCCCCCGCTTGAACCACACTTGCGCACTAGTTTCTCGCGGCACCGAGCGAAATTTTTTTGCCACCGCGGAAATATCGATCTCCCCGCCCCCTTCCTCCTACCAAAAGCCACATTTCCATTGTTCCTCCTTGCTTTCCAAGTTCAAATCTTCACTGCTGCTTACTGGCAGCTCGGCCTCCTCCCCGACGACCCTTCTTCTTGCAGCGCCACCTCCTCGTCGGCTACCCTTCTTCTTGCAGCGCCGCCTCCTCGCCGGTGACCCTTCTTCTTGCTGCGCGGCCTCCTCGCCGCCGACCCTTCTTCTTGCTGCACGGCCTCGTCGATATGGTCAGGTAATCCACACCCCACCCACACCATCCTCCTCCTTTCCCGTCCCACATGCCCCGACTGATGGAGCGACACCTTCCACCGAAATCACTGCCTCCCTCCTCCAATTAAGTGCCGCCCACAGCCATTTTACACGCAGTATAACGTGGAGCTGAGTAGCATGCGGTCGCACGTGCGAACGAGGTCGCTATGGCTGACATGCGCGTCGGCCGCCAGATCTTGGAGGAGCACCTCGTCTTTGAGGCCACCGTCAACACCGCCGCGCGGTTGTCTACTTTAAAATACAGTTCATCATGTTTTCTCGAGGCCACCGCTAGTGCCTTCTAGTGATTTGTCCTCGGTAATGTTAATATGCAATCTGATGTTCAGTTAACAGTTTGGTCCTCTGAAATATAATGTTCAGTTAACACTTTGGTCCAACAATTGCTACATTTCGTAGTACTGTTCTCAAGCATTCTTTGTTTTGTTAATTGTCTTATCTTCTAGTACATGTTTCTATTCTACAATGTCGTGCTTAGTTAACTATTTTGGTTCATTTGGTCTGCTGTCCATTTAACTGTTTGGTTCAGTTCTGCAATTTGATTTTCATTTGTTGTGGGTACAATTTTGTATTGTTATGCATGTGACACCAATCGAATTTGGTTGTACTCAATATATATTCTACTGATAGTATGGCAACTCTCAGTTAACTTGATCAAGATCTTCCTTATGTGTGTTGCAGGAAAACAATGGGAGACACTGCGGTTTACCATCGAGGTTTGTTCAAGCAGGGTCCTTTGGCTAATAGCACATTATTGTGCAGTTGCAGGAATCATTCTAATATTTAGGTTTCTTACAATTTGGTCTTGCACATGTAGGTCCTGCTGTCAGAGGCTTAGACCCACTGTTCGACCCATTTTGCATATGGGGAAATGAGATGTCCATGAATATCAGTCAAGTCAAGAAACTCAGAAAGATTGTTAGGATGAAGAAACTTGCGACGAATAACAACAAGATCTTTGTTTGCACAATGAAGAAGACATCAGTCAACTATAGGATGGTACCAACTCTTTTACCTTCTTTTTACCCCTTGCGCCACAATAGCGATTTATGCATAGCTTTGTTTTCAGTACTTTTCAAATCAGTTCATCGATGATTACCTCTCAAACCACCTGCATGGTCAAGAGGCGAGGAAGGTATTCATGTGAAACTTGGTGTTGTTGTGTAATGGCGTAACTGAGTGCCGAAGCTATCTGATGTAATTCGATTATGAAATCCTGGTTGCTTTTATACGGATATGAAATATCTGGCGTGTTTTATAAGAAATATCAGTTTGATTAGTACATGGATTATCAATAATAGGCTAATTACCCTGCTTATTGGGGTTTTCTATTGCAAATGGTTACTCAGACAGCACCGTGGGCGATGAACTCAAACAACCCGCACGGTTTCTAGAAAGTAGGCGTGTTCAATCAACTAACAATCACACACGGCTTCCGGCAGCGAATTGTTTGCGTTAGGCCACCTTGCACAAACGTTTCCACACAAAGTAGGCGTGTGGGATGTACATACCTACGGAAATGATTTTCTGGGATTCACCGTGTGGGATGTATATACCTACGGAAATAATTTCTGGGATCCACCGTGTGGGATGTACATACCTACGGAAATGATTTCTGGGATTCACCATGTGGGATGTACATACCTACGGAAATGATTTCTGGGATTCACCGTGTGGGATGTACATACCTAGGGAAATGATTGGGTTTCCATGCCTCGCCCGATCGCACACGGCCCCAGCCTGGGTCCCACGGGGGCCTATCCCCGATGATTTCTGGGTCGTGTGGGAAGGACCCCCCTATCGCCCACACTCACTTGGCGACGGTTCCAAATGCCGTTGCGGAAAGGGGTTTTAAACCGTTTGTTTAGGACGTCGTTGTACCAGTGTGTATTTTGTAAATTTGTCCACTACTACCATAATCACATCCTTGCCATTGGACTTGGGGAGCCCTTCCACAAAATCCATAGATATGTGTTGCCATGCCATGTCTGCCACAGGAAAGGGATCTAGCATCCCAGGTTGCAAACATGTTTCATGCTTTGCTCTCTGACAGATAGGACAAGCTACAATAAAATTCTCTACATCTGCTTTCAAGCCCTGCCAATAGAAAATGCTTTTTACCCTATGGTCTGTGGGTCTCCTTCCTGAATGTCATCCTACAGGGGAGTTGTGAAGTGCTGTTATTAACTTGTTCTTGAGCTCTGTGGACTTTCCCACTAACAGCTTTCCTTTGTATCTGATGACACCAGCATGAAGTGTATATTCGGAACTTGTATCATGTTTCTGCGCCAATAGTTGCTCCAACAGTTGTTTGGTGTGTTGGTCTTGGTGATAGCTTGCTATTAACTCTTCAACCCATATATGAGTAACAGCAGATATGGCAAAACACCTGGGAATAATTCTTGAAAGAGCATCAGCCACTTTGTTTTCAACTCCTTTCTTATATTGGATTGTAAAATTGAATTCCAACAGCTTCATCATCAACTTATGTTGCACCCCTTCTGTTTATTTTCTGATCTGTGATAAACTTTAGTGATTGTTGGTTCGTCTTGTTCACCACTTCATTGCCCAACAGATAGTGTCTCCATCTCTTGAGTGCTTCTAGAATAGCTAAGGCCTCTTTCTCATAAGTGGAGAGGGTTGCATTTCTAGGACAGAGAGCTGAGTTGTAATATGAAAGGGGCCTGCCATTTTGCATTAATACTGCTCCAATGCCCTTCCCGGATGCATCAGTTTCTAACACAAAAGGTTTACTGAAATTAGATAATGCCAGCCCAGGGGCTATAGTTAAGGCATGTTGGAGTTGAGAAAAAGCCTGGTCATGAACTTGTGTCCACTGAAATTGCCCTTTTTCAATAGGTCATGCAGTGGTCTGCAAATGAGGCCATAGCCCTTGATGAACCTCCAATAATACCCAGCTAACCCTAGAAAACTTCTCAACTTAGTGATTGTGTAAGGTTTAGGCCATTCTGCAATAGCAGTAATTTTCTGTGGGTCAGTTGCAACTCCTTCCTCGGAAATTACATGTCCCAGATATTCCACTTGTTGCAGTGCAAAAACACATTTGGACAGCTTAGCAGAGAGTTTGTTGTCTCTTAACACTTACGTGACAACCTTTATATTTTCCAAATGCTCCTTTAGATTTCTATTGTATATCAGAATGTCATCAAAGAAAACTAACACAAATTTCCTGAAATAAGGCCCAAAAATAGTGTTCATCAATTCTTAAAAAGTGCCAGGAGCATTAGAAAGCCCAAAAGGCATTACTAAGTACTCAAAATGACCCAAGAAAGTCCTGAAAGTTGTTTTGTGGATGTCCTCTGGATGCATCCTGATTTGTTGATAACCAGATCTTAAATCTAGCTTGGAAAAATATTTAGCACCATGTAATTCATCTAGCAAATGTTCTATGACTGGTATGGGAAATTTGTTCTTGATTGTCAATGAGTTTAATTTCCTGAAATCAGTGCATAGCCTCGTGGAACTGTCCTTTTTAACTAGTAACACAGGGGCAGCATAGGGACTTTGGCTGTGTCTGATAAGGGGAGCAGCTAACAGTTTTTTATCTGCTCTTCCATTTCCTACTTTTGGTGTTGGGGCACTTTGTAAGGTCTCATATGAGGAGGATTGGCTCTAGGAACAAGTGGAATTTTGTGGTCCAAAGCTCTATGAGGTGGAATAGAAGTAGGCTCCTCAAACATATCAGCATATTCCATTACTAGCTTCTGTATCTGAGGAGGTGTTTTAGCTCCTTCAAGAGCTTCCATTAATATATAGTGTACTTGCAGTAAGAAAACTTCTGCTCCTTTTTCCATCTGCTTGTGCACTCTTTCTACTGGTATTTCCTTTGTAGTTTTAGGATTGGTATAAATAGTAGTAGTCACAATTTTCTGCCCTTGCTGTGTAAAACTAAAAGTCTGCTTTGGAATGTCAAAAGAAACTGGGCTGATAGCAGTAAACCAGTCATATCCCAAGATAACATCATGGCTGGCAACTCTAGTGTTCTGAAATTATGAGATAATTTGAGTTTTGCTATCTGAAACTCACAATTGGGAATTACAGCAATAGATAGCAACTTTCCTCCCCCAGCTACTGCAATGGCTCTGAGTTTAACTGGAATCATGTGGCAGTTGGCTTTAGCTGCAAAATGTGCATTAACAATAGAAGTTGTACAGCCAGAGTCCAGCAGAGCAATTGCTCTTTTCCCATTGATGTAAATAACAATGGTAGGAGTAGGAACTGCTAATTGTTGCCCCATAGCATGAGCTGAAATAAACATTACTTGCTCTTCTTGTTCAACTCCCTCTACTTGCTCTTGTTGAGATCTATCTTCAATTCCTCTGGTTGTTGTTCCTCATTCTCTTGTTGCAACAAGTGAACATTGGGAATTAGCTTACATTTGTGGCCATGCATCCATTTATCACCACATCTCCAGCATTCTCCCACTTTTCTAATCTTCTATGGGTTGTTGACAGACACTTCAACTTGTCTTGTTGGTAGTTGTTGTGGATGGACAGGAGTGCTCTGTTTTGCTTGAGCAGTCCAGCTTGATTTCTGATAGAAGTTGTTAAAGGTTGTTCCCTTTTTCTTAGGTACTGCAGCTATATGGGGATGACAAGGTTCTATATCTTTGGCCAAACAATAAGCATGTGTTAGGGTTTGTGGACGAAGGGGTCTAAGTTGGTACTTGATACCTTCTCTCAGTCCATTAACATAACATCTGACAAAACCACATTTCCCCTAATTCAGGGTTTTCTTCTTGTACATCTGCCATTAGGTCCTCAAACACCTTGGTGTATTCAGACACTGTACTGTGAAACCGCTTTACTGAATTAAAATTTTCAGTTAGGTCATAAGAGCCCTTGTCAGAAAATCTTTTAACCACTTCAGCCCCAAACCATTTGCAAGTCAACTGCTTCTTTAGTAATCCATATCTTCTAAGCCACTATCAGCTTCATCAGTGACATACATTTGAGCTAAAGAAACCTTATACTCTTCTGGAGCTCCAGACATCTGAAAGTACTTGTTGCATTGCCTCAACCAGCCTACAGGATCATCACCAGAAAACCTAGGGAAATCGAGTTTAATTAGGGCCTTTTGTCAACGCTTTCATGAATTGTGCTTGCATATCTTGCTCATATGTCTTGTAATATCGTTGCCAAAGTTGTATGTCTCTGTTTTGCTGATAATATTGATTGAAGGCTGGAGTATGAACATTATCTCTTGCAGTCAGTGGAGTACTAATGTTGTATATTGTTTCTGTTCTGATGGTATTTGCATACCCTGGAGGCACTTGGACTCTGCCTGTCCTGATGGGTGGTAAGTGTTGTAGTTGCTTTTCTATTTGCTTTGATTTCTCTTTCTCTACTTTTAGCTGCTTTCTCAATTACTCTGTTCTGTTCTGCTCAACTGGTCCTATATATTCTCCTGCTGTAGGGTTGGGGATTTAGGAGCTTGATTAGAACTAAATGGTATATCACTATGCGGATTAGTAGTTGTAGCTTTCACCAGAGAATGCAGTACTGTACTCATTGCAGATAATTATTTGCTAAGGTCCAGAACCACCTGTTCCACACTACCAACTTGCTTTGAAATTTCTCCTTGCTTATCACTCATGGACAGCATTTCCTCTTGTAACTTGAACATCTCAGAGCGCATCTATGCATTATCTTGGTGCAGAACACCAAAATCATCACATAGGGCGAGAACCTCTTGCAGATGAGCATCATCGATTGCTTTTGCACGACCCATCGCCTTGATCAGAGACTTAGGTGAGGAATTTTACCACTGGTTACTCCCAGCAACCCTGCCTTTACCTCTGATCCTGCCACCACCACGATCCACGCCGCCGTAGCACACGGATCTGCGCACGAACTCGGAATTTTACCAATCAAACAATGTGCTCGAACAACCGATTTGGCTCGACGGATCTGTGCCCGAATTTCACCGCCCGCAGCGCCTCCACATCGCCGCCAACAACCACAACCCCGCCGCCAACGCTGCCCACAGGACATCGTCGCCGATCACAAAGAAGGGTGGGAATCGCCGATCTGAGAGAAAATTTCTCCCCCGAAACACGCCTCCGCCAAGGATCGATGGCTCATGAGACCAATTTGTCAGGACCTAGTGAGGATCTACTATAGAATCAAGGAATTTGTATGCGAGAATTGTAGTGGTCTCTGTCTTCAGATCCCCTTTTGTATTGATAAGTGTATGAACTATAAGAGTATAATAGAAGCCATCAAGGCAATCTTCTGGAATGGAATAGAATGAGCACGACAGCCACACCCCGGCTGTATTTATAGGTACAGCCGTTTCACCAGCAGGCAAGACAATGAAGGTAAACAGTAACTACTGAGAACAGTAGGGTAAATGATCTAACGGCCCGCGACGAAGCTCGGGTGAGGAGCAATCCTGGTCGTTGGTTTCTAAAGAAGCGTTATCTAAACCTCAACAGTTAACAGAAGATACTCTGCATCCCTATGCCTGACAGGGCGGGCGTTTGTTTGCAGCAATCGGCATGCAGATTTGCTGGAACCACTGAGTATTTCTGGAAACGTCTAGTCAACGACGGAATTTGCTAGAGCTTTTGCTGGAACCGGTCAAAGTCAGTACCGATTTTATATGCTTCATCCGGCATTGTTGTTGTTTTTTGGCTGCTTCTGCGACGATTTTATCTGCTTCATCCGCGCAAACTTGTTTTCCTACCGCCGGTGTTTGCAGTTGCTGTAACGTTGCTACATCTAAAGCTTCGTGGTAAACAACGTCTTGCTGCTGGAAGCGCGGTGTTCTTCGATCTACAGGCAAGCCGACTACTGTTATGTAACGGAAGGACAGACCACTTATACTGAAAATTGAAAGAGGGGTTGAAAACAACGCACATAAATCAGAGGTAATGCACATAAACATTGTTATGTGATGCAAGGCTTCTGTATGAATACTCCCCATAAACTCATCATGCCAAACCAAAACAGAGATACGCAAAGTTCACCATTTTCTCTGGCAACGAAGTTACAGTTGTTAAACTAAGCAGACAGGCAGGCTTCTGTTCACTAAGAAACTGAGATGCCAAACAAAACAGAGCAACGCAGAGTTCCACTATTTCCCAGGCAAAACAGCTGCAACCCACACTGGCATTATATAAGCAGTCTCACAACTTGAAACAGGCTCTCAAACGATGGCATTGGCGTTGCTGGCGATCCTGGGCCAAAGGTCAGCACACTCCTTTCCCACAGGTCCGGTGATGGCAGATCCTTTCATCTCACCCTTGGGGTTCACGATCACTCCAGCATTGTCTGCAAAACAAACCCACAGCCATTGTTCAGTTGAGTTTAAAATGACATTCATTAAACATCAAATAGTCCTTGAAGTTAGGCAAAGATGTCTACATCCAAAGGCATAATCAAAATCCACACAAAGAAAGAAAAAGGGATCAGACACAAACAAACAACTGACATTCAGATTAATGAATGGAACATAAAGCTGATTTTTGCCTCATGGCAAGTCCCAAAGTTTCAATGCAGCAACGCTGCTACCAAGGGTGATGGGAGATGAGACAACCTTCGGAAGGAGAAACATCAAAAGGGTTAGTCTGCGATGTTAGCCTAGGAATATACAAACATGGGAGAGTTTGCTCCATGTAAAAGACTACCATCACAGAAAAAAGATTTTGTACAACAATGTGAAAACCAAAAAGGATGTGTTTGAAATAGAATGCTGACAAGAACTGGTGTGCGTCTCATGGCAATTCCCAAAGTTTAAATGCAGCAACGCTGCTATCAAGGGTGATGGAATATGAGACTGCCTTCTAATGGAGAAATCCCAGGAGGGAAACCTCAACAACAAAAGGATCACTTTGTGATGTTTGCTAAGGACTATACAAACATGGAGTATTTGCTCCACAAAAGCAAGAGGACTCGGATGTCCTCCCATCACATAACAGTAATTTTCATGATAAATAAGCACACATTGTATAGAACAGTAGGTATAAGCATATTTGAAATAATATTTGGACAATAAAAGATGTAAGTCGCATGGCAATTCCCAAAGTTTAAATGCAGCAACGCTGCTATCAAGGGCGATGGAATATGAGACTGCCTTCCAATGGAGAAATCCCTGGAGGGAAACCTCAACAACAGAAGGCTCACTTTGTGATGTTTGCTAAGGAATATACAAACATGTATTGTTTGCTCCAAAATAGCAGAAGGACTCGGATGTCCTCCCATCACATAACAATACTTTTCGTAAACAAATAAAGACACATTGTATAGAACAGTAGATATAAGCATATTTGAAATAAAATTTGGGGAATAAAAGATGTAAGTATCATGGCAATTCCCAAAGTTTAAATGCAGCAACGCTGCTATCAAGGGCGATGGAATATGAGACTGCCTTCTAATGGAGAAATCCCTGGAGGGAAACCTCAACAACAAAAGGATCACTTTGTGATGTTTGCTAAGGACTATACAAACATGGAGTATTTGCTCCACGAAAGCAAGAGGACTCGGATGTCCTCCCATCACATTACAATAAATTTCATGATAAATAAGCGCACACTGTATAGAACAGAAGATATAAGCATATTTTAAGTAAAATTTGGGCAATAACAGATGTCAGTCTCATGGCAATTCCCAAAGTTTAAATGCAGCAATGCTGCTATCAAGGGCGATGGAATATGAGACTGCCTTCTAATGGAGAAATCCCAAGGGATAGCTCGACATCAAAAGGATCACTTTGTGACGTTTGCCAAGGAATATACAAACATGGATATTGTTTGCTCCAAAATAGCAAAAGGACTCGGATGTCCTCCCGTCAAACAAAAACATAGATACTGAAATGTACAACATGTGCTTAAAGAAACGAGACAAATTAAATTTAATGAATAGAGGTTACTGATTGTATCATGGCAAGTCCCAAAGTTTAACTGCAGCAACGCCGCTATCAAGGGCAATGGAATATGAGACCGCCTCTGCATGGAGCAATTCCAGGGGAATCTCAACATACAGAGGCTTGATTTGTGACGTTCACCAAGGAATATACAAACACAAAGAGTTTGCTCCTTATCAGGCAGAAGGACTCGGATGTCCCCCCGTCACACCATAAGATGAAAAACCCAATGTCTGACGCCAGGCAAATAATCTACCAGAATAAAATGCACAACTACAGCAGCGTTCAAAACTACAAACCGAGGGGGACACACAAATCAAAATTCTACACTGGGCGTGGCACAGCAGGCATCAATGTAAAATTTCAGACAAGATGGTACTGTAAGTACTATTGTAAATCAGATTATCTAGGCAATGAACTACTGTAAGTACTATTCATAATCAAGATTCATCGTAGATTGCCATCACAGTGATCGCCCGAGGGGTCGTACGAGTAGGGAGATGTGACAGTACCTTCGAAGTACATGAAGACGCCGTCCTTGCGGCGCCAGGGCTTGCGTTGGCGGATGATGACGGCGGGCATGACCTTCTTCCGGAGGTCGGGCTTGCCCTTCTTGACGGTGGCCATGACCATGTCGCCGACGCAGGCGGACGGGAGGCGGTTGAGGCGGCCCTTGATGCCCTTGACGGAGATGATGTAGAGGTTCTTGGCGCCCGTGTTGTCGGCGCAGTTCACCGTCGCCGCCACAGGCAGCCCCAGCGACATCCGGAACTTGTTCCCCGCGGAGCCTCCCCTCCCTGGACCGGATCAAACAGCACCAAGAAGAACAAGATCAGAGATGAGATTCCGACGAGGCGGACGGAGGATCGATCGGGGGAAGGGGGAGAAGGTTCACCTCGCTTCGACATGGCGGCGGCTGCGGCTGGACCGACTGGTAGGGTTTCTCCTGGCTCGCTAGTTATAGATCGGCGGGCTAGGGTTTTGGCTGCGTATAGTACGAAAATGCCCTCGGGCTGGTTTGGTCGCCGCGGGTCGAGGGAGGGGTAAACAGGTCTTTTTCTGACGTGCCAGGCACGGGAGCTTAACGGCGGCGGCGGGCATGGGTTTTCGTGGGCCGTAGTGAGAAATGAAGCGGGTGTTTTCGGCCCGTGAGCTCGGGGATGCCGGGCAAAGGCCCGTTTAGGGAGATAAGGGCTTAAATGAACGAAGATTCTTAAATAAAAGAGATGAAGGGCTTGTGTCCGGGACTCCCTATTCGCGCGCTAGAAAGCGAGCTCACCAATTGTTCATGATTTTTGAAAAAAAATGTTCGGTATTTCTAATTGTTCGTGAATTTAAAAATAGTCCATGATTTTGAAATGTTCATGAATTCAAAAAGTATTCATGATTTGTAAAAAAATGTTCACCGATTTGAAAAAAACGCGGTTTTGAAAAATGTTCATGCATTTTAAAATAAAAAACCAAAAAGGAAATGCAAAATAATCCCTCTGTACCACAATACTTGTCACTGGGGGAACTTGTGCTGGTTTCCCCCAGTGACAAGTATTGTTGTACAGAGGGAGTAGAAAAAATGAAAAATGAAATAACAAAAAAACACATAAAACTGAAAGAAAAATGAGAACCTTTCCGAAACTATAAAGGATAGATTGTTGGGCTGGCCCATTGTACATAGCGGGAGCACAGCGACCTACGTGGTACATAGGATCTGCCCTTGTGTCCGGCAAAGCAAGAATCTAAAATCTCCAACTTGGTTTGCTCAAAGAGAAAAGTCTCAAACTGATCGTATGTTCTCAGAAAGAGTGACAAATTCATGTTCCATGCAAACAATTTAAGCACTTCATCTCAAATGGCAAATTGAGGCATATTTAGAATGCAGGATTAGAAAATGTAACACCATGTTTGGATGTTTGAATTTGGCAATGAATTGAGGAATTGGTTTAGAAGCGGTGAATACCACGTGTTTAGGGTGGCTACCAAAACGACCAATGTAATTGAGCTCTAATTCCAAGTTGTGCGCTCATAAGTGTGCACGCGCCCGCCCTCGATTCCAATCCCCCCCCCCCCCCGGCGCGCATTTTCAGCAAAACCAGTCTGACCCACACTTCCTACCTCTCTGCTCCCTTTCTTGTATCAAGTCTGTGGGAGGGCGACGAGTAGAGAGGACATCGACAGAGGGAATTTGGCGATGATGGTGCAATTATTCATTTCAGTTTCCCTATTTACTTCCTTGTTTTTTTTTCTTGCACATTATGGTTCATATTATACGTAGATGGGCCTTGTGGAAGTAATCGTTAGAAGTAAATGAAGAAAGACATTATTGGCATCACTTCGAGGAGACCAATGGAACTATACAGGGAAACACTTCATGTCCGTATACTTGATTACTCAATTCTCGTTTGACGAGTGTAGTACCGTTCATCCTACCGATTCAATCCAATGTCATGGGTTTCCATTATATAATCTCCCCACCCACCAGTCGCACCTCCTCATCCACCCTCAAACCCTAACTACATATCGCACACACTGCTCTGATCCATAGCTCGCTTCACTCTGACGACTCCTTCCATGGTGTTAGCAAATCAAGGTTCCTGCACAACGTCATAAGCGGCAGTGGAGGTGGAGACAGCAACACATAAGACGCGGCATGAAGGAGGTTGAGGCCCACCGGAGCATCGAGGCCGGTGCACATAGGACACAACCCAAGTCTTCCTGCGGCCCTGCCTAGCAACGATGCAGTCTAATCTCGTCTGAGGCTACCTCGATCCAATGTCGTCACTATCGCTCTGTTATCGTAGACGCTCCTCCACTAAGACACCCTTTTGTACACGGTGATCATGTTCTAGCAGGGGCATCATCCTCGTGGATGTGCTATCATGGTTTCGTGTTGTCAAATGGAAGCAACGTCCAATCTTTTCTAAAGCGGAATTTGTTTTCTTTGGAAGTAAATTCTGATCTCATTTGGAAGCAATCTTGATGGAAAGATACGTGAATTAGAAGAAGAAAAATCTCTGGAAATATATGTCAGAAACAAATTTCCACTTCTTTGGATGCACATGCTCACTTGTAAACAGATGTATTTCTTACCTTTGTATTCGACAATTCTCTCTGTTACTTCCAGTGCACAAAATGAAGCTTCGCTACACAATAACCAAATTTGTAGTTTTCACAATACATGTATGCTTCCTACATGGTTGAACAAAGTTTATGTTAGACACTAATCATGCTTCCAGCATTAGCGCACTATGCTTCCTATGCATCTGAATAAACTCATGTCTTTTGGATCTACACAAACTTAGTTACGTCAGAAGCAAAACTAAGTCATGTTTGAAGCAGGATTAGCGACTCAATTATGGGAACCCATGTCAATTTCATGGGTAAAGTGTACCATTTTCCTCGATCTTGCTATGCACATGCAGCACTCGTGTGCTTAGTTAGAAGAGGAGGAGAACCCTAGAGAGAGATAACTGAACATGGGGCGTGCAGTTCAAAAGCAGTTACGAGCAAACCAGCCAATTAATAAAGCAAAGAAGCAAATCACGCGCGGGTGCTGACTATAAGATCTGACGACCTTCCTTATTCTGATCGGATGACCGGGACTAGTTTGATAGGAAGCAAACACATGTAGTCGGATGTCTAGACGCACCCAACTATCTATGCAAAAGAGGTTGCTATGTGTCAGATCACTTATGATGCCATAGCCATACCCTTGATTGATGGTTCTAGTTTCTGCCCAATTATTATCAACTATTCCATCATAATATGTTATTGTTGCATGTAAGATAGTTGAAAATTAGTGTTGTTATGTTACTAGCTCTACTATTTCTAATATTATAAACAACGAAAAATTAAATTTGTCTTATTGTTACAAACGGTTTCGCATTTTTTGGAATACTGATGTTGTCATGAATAGTTTCAGAAAAAAAATAATGTTTCTTCAAAATATTGTTGTTGTTATGGACCCTTTTTAAAATTGCAAAGTGATATATAAACATTTGAATATATGCACATGTTGTGGAAAATTCATTTTCAAACATGTACATCACCATACAATGTGCATAATCTTTAAATTATGCAATTCAACACTTTGTTCCGCCAAACAGAAAATAGGAATTGGGCGCTCCCGTTGGACTGCAACTGCGGATTACATGTACATCCATACATGAAAAAAAATGAATTCCAACCCGTCTTGATATTGTGGCCGATTTGGAACTAGACCCTAATTCAATTCCTTGAGCCCAATATCTACAACCATAAAGAGCTGAGATGGCACTCATGGTATACTCTTATGTTATATTAAAACATGAATTTCCGACATATAGTGGCATTGGATGATGCTTTTGGACATGTCGCGGGGTGATCACGGGTGTGCACCAGTAAAGAAGATAGATAGTGGCATCGGATGATGCCTTTGAACATGGCGCATGGTGGTCAACGAGTATGCACCAGTAAAGGAGACCATTCTTTTAGCATTTCTAAAAATAAAATAAGATATGAGCTCTTGCGGATATTTTCTCTACTACCTAAAAGAAACATAAGGATCCGTCTCCCCTCTTACGTCCTCCACTTCATCCGACCTCCCCCTCCCGCACGTCCTTCCCTCCTCCCGCACTTGCCATGATTTTTAGCCCCAATTAATGGCATTTACTTCCTCCCCAAAAAATAGGGACTGGGATTCTCCTTTCCAGATCGGAGGCTCGGAGCAGCCGATCCCCTCGTCCATGCCCCGTTTTCCTTCCCGCGCCGCCGCACTGATCTGCATCCGTACTCATCCTTCGCCGCCACCATTGAAGTCGCCTCGGACCCCTCTCTCTCTCGTCCAACCTCCATCCTCACTTTTCCTGCCATGAGCCGCGAGCTCCCTGGTCCTGTCGCGACGGCAGATGACAGACAACGTCTCGGAACGTCCTGCTCGAGCACGACATTGACGGCCTAGAAGCAGTCGTGCGACGAGGGCGGCCTCGAGCAAGCGGTTTGCAGAGGCGCTGGAGTGTGCGGCGCGTTTCTTGTACTTCCATGTTGGTGGTGGCTTTGGTCACGTGAAGGTATTTTGTCCATCGATGGTGTATGTGTGTCAAGATTTCCAGATGCATGTCTGACTTTCTGCTCTGTTTATCTGTAAAACTACAACCCAGCATCAGCATTCTTGGACGTCGGCCCATGTTCCACTTGATCTATGTGCCACTGTGCAGAAAGTCTGAGCCCAAGAAAACTCTACTGCTGCTTCACTGCTTCTGCTAATTAGTCGTATAAAAAAGAGTCCTGAGCAGACAAGTATCCTTTTATTATGTTTATAGTAGATTGCTACCAGTTTTACTTCTCTTTTCTGAACATATTGTTGCGTGTGTGTGTGTTTACAATATGCTATCATAGGATATTTTATTGTTCCAGTCACATTCATATTATAGTTCATTCTTAGCAAATAGTAGTGTCTACTTAATTAATCAGTACTAAGATCTGGTGGCTTTTTTGGTAGTTTAATCAGTATCTTGCACGTCTTATAAGGACTCTTTAGGAAATCCTAAATTTTTATTTTCTCCTTAGTTGATGTGTGTTGTGTCTGGTTAAAATTGTATGACTAATAGCTTTCTTTTCTGTTTTCTCTTCAATTACAGCTTGTGGACACATAGGTCCTGAAAAAGGCAGTCTTGCTGTCTATTGTTGTTTTACAGTTTGTCTAATTCACATCTAGATGTTTTCTAAGGATGTCACATCTAAGCTCCCACAAATAATGTAGCAACAAGGAACAAAAAAAAGCTGAGACAAAAAATAAATAAACCACAAGCATAGTGGGCATCAGGTTAGATGTGACACAACTATGTCACATCTAGATGTGTCCTAGACAGACCCGTTGTTTTAACTGTGTAAATTGGATGGTTAATGAGTAATAAAAATAATAATAAGTATATAATTGTGCATGTTGTCATCTTCAAATTGAATTTTGTACTCCGTTACTTTACTTATCTTGACATTTAGCATAGTTCACACTGCGTGTTTCAATTTATATAGCTAATTTATAGAGTCCAAAGAAAGAAGAAAAGTTCTACTTATAAAATATCCAAATCGGGAAGCTGCCGGGAAGAATGCTCATTCTGCTAGGAGCATATGTACAATAATAGCAGACCATTATCTGCAGATGATATCCAAAAAGCAGAGATGTGTGCCATGTTTATGCGGGAGAAGTATGGCAAGGTTGACACAAGTAAAGTTTGTGATAAACCTGAGACGACACAAAATAAAAAATCATCTGTCTTCATTAACTCAAATGTGCCTCATGTGCCCAGAAGTTCCCTCGCATCAACTGCTAGAAACAACCTGTTGGCCCAAGCCAATCAACTTCTATAAAGAATGTTGTACCTCTGCCTGATAATCCAGAAATCATGGTCAGTCCAAAGCTAAACAAAGCTCCCAGAGAGCCCCCCATAGAGAAATTGGATTCCAAGTGGATTCGTTGACACATAGCACAAGGTATACCTTTGCTTTGTGCTTCCTCACTTGCCCAATTTCTTAGAATGTTGGATCTTTTCGAGTTCAATAAACTTCTTTGGACAACAAGAACCAGTGAACTTGTAGTTAATGGAGTGTTTGGCGACTTAAGAACTTGAGACAACACCCCAAATTTTGTGAATTGCGTAAACCATAGCTTATATCAAGTTTGATCTCCAAAATAAATAGATGCAGTATAGTATATGAATGGTTATATAGTATATGTAAGATAGCTGACAACTATTGGATTATGGCAATAACTGTAGGATTAGCCAAGTAGAAGCTCAAGTGGGCTGGTTATTTGACTGGGTTTTCTTATACACATCTGCAGGTTGCAGAACAACCATGCCTAAGATCATGTGTTGCCGCAATTAACAGGATGTTGAGCATTCTTTATATTTTCTTATTATTTTGTGCGGATGTAGGTCATGGAAGGACGTCTCATGAGAGCAGAGTTTTGGCTCCCACATCCCGGGCTCATCTAAATGCGTTTAAAATATCAAACAAATTCAAAACAGTTATGGTGAAAGATGCTTAGGCGCATGATATTCGTGCAAATTTTGGTGACATTTGGAAATTCGAGGAGCTCGTGGCAAAAAAAATCCGGTTTGAGAGAAACATCTCAGAAACAGTACAGATTTATCTTTTTTGCCACGCACGTTTCGAATTTCCAATTATCACCAAAAATTGCACGAACATCACGCACATGCGCATCTCGCTTGCAATTTTTTGGGTTGGATTTTTTGATTTATTTTTGTATTTTTTGCGATTTTACTTCACCGGGCTCATCTGAACCCGGGCTCCGAAGTGGATTATTGTTTTCGGGTTCTCTTTCTACTTCCCCCTTTATTATTCCCCTATGTTGCTCTCTAACGGTCTATTCTGTTTTTTTGTGTTGTAGGAAGCGCATCAACCTTCGCTATGATTTTGTTGCCGCTGGCTGCAATCTAATTTTACAACCAGTTCATGCAAGTTATCATTTGCCCTTACTTCATAGAGACATTACAAAGTATCCATTGAATCCAATGTTTTTCCATTTTTTGTTATTTCATTGTACAATTATTTTCTTCAATCTGGGGTCACCGGTCCAGCTTTATTCAAGATCCCCCAGATCCAACTTCTCGTTTGATTATTATAGTTCATATCCAAGGAATTCGTGTTTATTTTAGATCACGTTATTTATCATGTCAGTAGTACCAATTCCCTTATTAGTGCATTTGATTAGTAGTGTGGGGCTACTTCCAAGAGGGTGTGTTTGGAGATGTCAATGAAAAGGAAGGAACGGGGCTTATAGTGGTCCCAGTAGATGAATGGAGCCAGTCCTATGCTAGGAAATAGGATGGCATTTGCTTGATGCATTCACATGATTATATGTACCCTGTGGAAACAAACAGGCTGCAATACTTTTCAGGTGCACATTGGTCATAGTAGAGGTGGAAGTTAAATGTAATACCCATGAAGTTGAATTATGACCTTGATTATCATTTCTTAATACTCCATATTTTGTATCCCGTTGCAACGCACGGGCATTCACCTAATCTTTATGTAAATGAGGGGCGTAGGGATGTATTCCTTGGAACTTTACACCTCGATATCCAAAGGATCTCGTAGGAAATATCCCAATGGTTGAAATACTGGGCATCTGAGCCTCTCCACAGGTGATTGAGTACCAAGTCAATCTTTAGCATCACTGGGTGGTATCTAGTCATAAGTCAATGGCTAAGATTGACTGTAAACCACAACAGTCAACCGTACGCTCGTACCAGATCACAACTCTAAAAAATAACTCCACGCAAAAAAATCTAAAGAATAATCAAGAATATTTCAGATATTTCACCATACAAAAATGATTTCAGATATAGTAATTCAAAGACCAATTTGTACACAGGAGAAACTGACGTTGAGGAGAAACCGACGTTGAGGAGAAACCTGGTGTAGTGTTGTTTATTTTTCCCTGCGCTAACATCAGAACCAGACAGAGATTCCTGATTGTGCTTGCACATATATTTCGCCTTCTGACACTCTGAATCACTCTGTTGCGCGGCTAATTATTAATTAATCTACTAGGAGTAGCAGCTTTATACTATATCTGTGAAAAAACAAGTGGATGAACGTGCGGAGTGCATAGCATGCGCGTGTGGAGTGGCACCCTAGCTAGATAGCTAAATCTTTGCGGGCCAGCTGGTCGAAGCTGATGGGCGCGGTGAACCCGGCCGCTCCGTCCAAGTATGCGGCGGCGCTGAGCTCTCCGGCGCGCTGCGAGGGATGCCCCCGGTCCCAGAAGACGAAGCGGTCGTGGTCGGCGCACGTCGTGGAGTTAGGCAGGCAGTCGCTGTCCGCCCCCATCCTCCCGCTCCCGCAGCACGCGCTGTCTATGTTCACGTACCCTGCACCATCAAATCAAATCACGTGGATTAGTACAAGTGCTTGCTGCTAATGCTCATCATTAAGAGTTTAACTTCCTTCCAGAAGTTAGGTATTTGCAAATCAAGTACTCATCCGTATCCATGGAAAAGAGGTAAGGCACGGCGTACGTACCGGATGCCGCTGGGTTGGCGAAGGTGACTTGTGAGAGGTTGTAGTTGTCGGCGAGGGAGTAGTCGAGGCCCGGCAGCCGGGCGGCGAGGCCGGCCATGAGGGACCTGAGCTTGTCGTTGAAGCCGGCCGACAACTGGTTGAGCCCGTCGTTGCACGCGCCCGTCGCGCTGAGAGCCCGCGCCGCCGGCACGCAGCCCAGCAGCCCCACGTTGACGATCCCGAACTTCCTCGCGCCCATGCCGTACAGGTCCGTGATGGCGGTGGAGTAGCCGGAGATGAGGCTGGCATACAGCGCGGCGACGTCGCCCGGCGCGGCCGCGAACACGGAGATGTCGTTGCTGCCGACGCTGAAGAGGAAGAAGGACCTCGAGAGCAGGAGGCGCGCCGCGGCTTTGCCCACCCTGGCCTCCATGGCGGCCTTGGTTGACTCCATGTACCGCACCTGCTTCGACAGCGGGATATTGTTCCCCGCGTTCTGCATGCATTATTAGCTTTATTCACTTATCTCCATGCGTACGTGCGTGTGGAACTCGTGATGGATGGTAACATGCACGTGCAAAAGATGGGCCAAAATAAACTTACGGTGGAGTCCAGGATGCCGGCTCCGGCAGAAGCATAGCTCACGCCTGTGGCGAGAGCGCTGAGGAGCAGGTCGCTGGGGCGTGGCGCGAGCGACAGGTACGCCGGCGGGCTCTCCTTCAGTCCCAGTTTTATTGCTGCATACATGGTTGCACGTTAAACGATCAGTGACGCATCTTGAATTGATATACTCATGTACGACCGATGGCTTAGATACGTACCGATGAAGTCGGCGACGTGGTAGCCGTTGCTGAACCGCCCCGTCGCCCGGGCGCCGCCGGGGAAGTCGACGCCGTTGAGGGGCGTGTTGGCCCTGGGCACGTTCGGCCCCGGCAGGTAGTTGTTGTTGCCCACGTCCAGCGTCGAGTCCCCGAACACGTACATCGCCGGCACCAGCCTCGCCATCTTGCGCGGGCCAGCGGCGGCGGCACTGATGATCAAGCACACTTGCAGTATGGTGACCATAACAAGGCACCCCATGACCGTGATGATGGTCTCTGAGCTAACTGGAATATATAGCTTGCTTCAGGCTGCACTCTCGATTGGTTTCTCGATCGCTTGGTGTGTGTGTGTGTGTGTGTGTTGGTGGCCATTGGGCAGGACTACTTATAAGTGGAGGCGCATGCGCGTTTTCAACTCTCTACCAGGTCCCGGTCTCATTGCACCATATGCTTCACAATTCCTTCATTTTTTTCAGTCCGGACATTGGCCATATGATATGTGGATGTGATGTCCCCGGCGAGGAAGAAGGTTTGGCTCCAAAGGGATCAGAATCCAAGGGCCATGCGCTAGTGATGCAACACGCCCATTAGCCATGTGCGCATGCGTGCTTGTGGCCGGAGAATGTGCTTGCCTACAGTGATTTTGATGTGTTCCTTCTGTGACATTCCTCGGTCTGTTAGTAGGTCTGCATCCATCGGAATAGTAGCCTTAGCGTGTCTGCGCGATGTCTCGTTTTCAAATATATCCCATCTTTTCGCAATAGTAGGTCATCATTTTGCTTACATTATTTATGTGAATGGATGTGCCCAGATGACATCCTTACCAAGTCAGATCTCATAACCATGTACTATCTAGTGGAGAATAATACATGTATGGACCGGTAGCTCAAGCACTTTTTTTAGTGCAATTCCATGCATGCTATCCGAAAATCAAGTAGCAAGCCTGACTTGTCTTGGCATGCATGATTGAATACAAGAACTGAAAAAAAAATGCAACGTTCCACTATAGAACTTTTGTCTTATATTTTCGGACGGAGGTCGGACTACTTTTGACCATTTCCTACTAAGGTATGTATATGTCTGTATAGTTTTTTTATATAATTTCCTATACACATGACCGTCTCTAGGAATTCTAGGCATAGGTGCGGAATGCAAAATGGGGCCTAATCGACTTCCAAATTTCCATTCTAATTCCAATTTGCATATACCACATAACTCTCGTTATGTACTTGCCCTAATCAACTTCTGAATTTCCATTCCTATTTCAATTTGCAATACCACATAACTTTCATTATGTACTTTCCCTTCTCTTGATGAAGACAATCTTGGCGAGACCGTGATTCAGCGGAAGGCTCCTATAACAAGACCACGCACTTTATCCATGAGGCCACTAGATCCAAGTCCTCAATAACATAGGTAATCATTAAAGACATGGATGTTCTATTTGAAATCTGATGATTAGTTTCCCGGGATCAAATTGTTCGGATTTAAACCATTTGACCTTTGCTCCGACATGTTCACCTAGCAGCACTTCTTTTCCTTGTCTAAGACTCCCATTCATAAGAGAAACTCGATAATATAGTTCAGCAAATTGAGATCTAAGGTAACTCCCCTTTTACCCTTAGTGTGGGGATCTAGGAAAATACTAATGGTAACATGTCATTTAGTCTTCTCTATCACTAGGCTAATCACACCTCTCGGTTCACTCCATCTAATACACACCGTTACTCATAAATGTTCCATCAAGATAACCTGGTCAGGATTAGATAACAAAATATAGATACGTTATGCATCCACGAGCCAAACTTACAGTCAAGCGAACATCAATAGATGGAATTATTCAACTCATAAGGCACCACAAGAATTACATACATGATCATAAACACGTATGGCAACTCATATGATCTAGACAATGAAGCAGAAAGAAATAGATCTGTTGGACTCATGAATTGATAAAACAATTCGATTACTTAATCAATTAGTGATATCTCTAGAGTTTACTCCTCCATGCTACTACTGAAAGAGAAAATGAAGTAACTGACCACACAAGCAAGTTGGAGGGTGCCTCGTTCAAACACTATCAATCTCTTGAACTAGCCAATAAGAAGCCGACCGGTCGAATTGGGGGTGATGATGCAAACAAAAGCGCACGATGCCATTATCTGTGGTCACAACTCACATTCTCACAAACTATGCAAGGGAAGACCAGGCTTAGGATGCCAACTAATCCCATCAGCAAATACTTCCACGAAATTTAACACTTACTACATCTCAATCACCATTCGAATGAGTTCATGAATTCACCTAGCTGGCTATCGTCTTTGAGGGTTTATCACAGTTTGTTGTCCATTATCCGCTTACATTAAAACCTCAGTTTTGCAATAGGGTCGCTGTTAATTTTTTTCTTTCAAAAAGAAGGTTGAAACTTGAAACCACCAGCCTCACATCATTGTGATGCACACAGCCATTTTTATTAAAGTTGATGCAAGGCAACAAAGGCAAAGTCATCAACAAGAGAAGTACAAAGTGAGACAACCACGACATAACCATTACAAGATATATGACTTTAACACCTATGGCTAAGTCGATTTCTTCTGCAACAACACTGTCAAAAAGGGATAAACACCCTCATGATGTCGCCTCCTCCTCCTTCAAGAAAGAAAGTTAGGGTTCATGCCTCTCACCGGCGTCAGCACAGGTCCGCCTCGTCTCCGGTGGCCCTAGGGCCACGGAGGCACGGTCGATCCTAGCAAGGGCCGGTGGGAGGGCTCCGTTTCAGTTTTTTTTTAATTTTGCTTGGGTTTGTGTCCTGCTCAGGAAGGCGAGACGGCGGCGGCTCCCTAAAGATGGAATAAAGGTCTCCCCGCCTAGCCCCCGTTCCGACAATGCATCTAGCATCGTTGGTGGGCGTGTGGAGGTGTATCTCCGGCAGATCTATCTTTGATGGATTTGCTTAGATCTCGTCGTTGTTTGTGTACCTTCGTGTGTAACCAACAAAGAAATTTCCATCCTAAGAGCATCTCCAACGGGCGCCGAATGCGCCGCGCGCTAAAAACTGCTTTGCCACGCGCCCATCGCCTGGTTTGGCGCGGCGCACAACGCTGGCTCCAGCAGCCGCGCTAAAAAGTAGCGCGCGCGCAGCTCCAGCAGTGCGCAAAAATGCAGCGCGCGCTAAACATTGCGTACATTTTTTTAATACGATAAATAAAATTCATAGATAAAAAAAAGATACATAGATATTTTACATAGTTCCATAGCATAGATAGATTAAAAAAACTACTACTAGATAGTTCAACGACATAAAAAAAACTACTAGATAGTGCAACTACATACTCCCAGTCGTCGTCGTCATCGTCATCGTCGCTATCCTCGCTGGTCTGGTCCGAGGTATTGATCCACATGTCCAACCAACGGTCATCATCAGCCGAAAAGATCGACTGCCCACCATTTTGAACGATATCGCCAGAGCCTTTCGCCGACGCCTATCCAACCGCTCGTCGCGGCGCCTTTGCGTGTCCTCCTCGCGGCGCCTTGCCCAGTAGGCTTGCTCGTAGGTGACGTCCTCCGGGTGGCGCCGGCGTCACTCCGCCATGGTCCGCTCGTCCTCATGGGCGACGAGGAGGCGGCGCTGCCGCTCTGCGTGCTCCGCACGGTCTTGTGCCGTGCGAAGACGAGGCGGTGGGGCGACGTCCAGCGCCTGCTGGAGCGTGTGGACGTCGTCGAAGTTCATCTGCGGGCGCGGCCTGCCTAGGCGCCACGCCGCCGCGTCGTACGCGCGGGCGGCCTCGTGCGCCGTCTCGAAGGTGCCGAGGCCGAGCCGGAGTTGGCCGGACCGTATCTCGGAGTAGAACCCGCCGTTGGGGCGCTGGCGGACGCCGCGGTAGCCCGACGCTCCTCGGCGGCGCGGCGGCATGGTGGCGCGTCGGTGGCGGGGCGCTGGAGCGGTGGCGCGCGTGGCAGCGGAAGCAACCGAGGAAGCGGTGGAGGCGCGCGTGGCAGTGGAAGAGGAAGAGAGGCGAGCGCCGCATTTTATAGGCGCGCCGGAAGCGGTGCGCCAAAAATAGCGCGCGACCTGCCGCCTTTTCCCGCGCGCGCGACTTTCCCGGCACCGCTGGAGCGCGCCGAAACGTCCCGCGCGTGCTAAAAACTCAGTTTGCCGCGCGCCTTTTAGGACGGCGGTTGGAGATGCTCTAATTGCCGAACCAACCAGGCCGACGCATAAATGAGGCGACATCTTCAACAAGGCAACGACATGAGTTCGTCATTGTTAAGTTCGATCAATAAATGTGCAAAGAAGAGTTTTCACCCTAGATTGAAGCAATGTTTCAGTCACCATCTTGCCACGGATCTTTTGAGAGTCACATCAGCCAGTACTCCATGCCAGACAGGAGTGGCACTCAAGTGTTGGATGCTACTTACATGTAACAATGTCGGTTTCGTGTTTATTTATTCGTCACTCAACTGCAAAGAAATTCAGTGACAGCCCCAAGCCGTAGACAGGACGACGCGCCACCGGCTGCGAGGAAGGCTACCGGGGAGAAGAGTTGACTGAAACTGTACCTGAAGATTTGGCGCACCATTATATATTACTATTACTATTAGAGACAGGGTTGCTCTCAACGTCATTTCATAAATCACGCGATCGACTAGCAAAGTTCACAGCAGCAACAGTGTCGATGTTGCCGTAAAAGAAGCTTTTAAACTGTTGTAATTTATCGAAATGAATAAGTACAAGCTAATAATCTGAACCAGCGTGCCTCTAGCTCCCATGAATTGGCCAAAATTTACGTCTATGGAGCACTAAACGATCCTGGAATCACCTAGCTTGGCTGCTGGTGCTAGCTATCATCGCCCTTGAGCTTCCTGACCTTGTCGAGGAAGGCTTGCCGGCCGGGGAACGGGTTCCCTCCCTCGCCGCCTTTCAGCGGCGCCGCCCTCTCGCCGCCGCGCCCCAGCCCCAGGATCTCCTTCTTTGCCGCCGCACCAATGCGGGCCTTCCTCGCCGTCCCCAGTGCGCCGCCAGCCTTCGCGCCGAGCACATCCAGTTTGGCCGTCCTCACCTGCTCCTCCCTCCTCGTCCGCATCCGCTCCCTCCTCTCGTCCCTCTTGCCCCTCGGGCCGTCCGCGTCGGCCGCCCCGGCGTCGAACAGGGCGCCGCCGCCGCGGGGGGGTCTGTTGCCGCTGCTGCCGGTGCTCTGGCGCCGGTCGGCCTTCCTCGGGATGCGGCCGCCGTAGGAGGTGCCGAGCAGACGGAAGTCGAGGCGGCCCCAGCCGTCCTCGTCGGAGAGGTCCCAGCCGAAGCGCTCGGCCATCTCCTGGAGCGGCCCGTCGCCGTCGTCGTCGTAGACGTAGTCGAACTTGGAGTCGCCGCGGAGGAAGCGGTGCGCGTGCTCCCACTCCACGCGGTCGACGTAGACGGGGTCGTCGAGCACCTCGCGCGCCAGGCGCGCCCAGGCCGCCGTGTCCCCGTAGTCGAGCTCCGCGACCACCCAGCGCAGGTAGGACGGCGGCAGCGTGCCCAGCATCTGCCCCTTGTGCTTGCCGAAGTCGATGACGCGGTCCCTCGCGGGCCGCGAGGACGCGCCCGCGCCCGCGGCGGCCCAGAGCGGACGGAGGAGGGGGAGCCTGGCGGGTCTGGGCAGCGTGGCGGTGGAGCGGCGACGGGGAAGGGGGGAGAGAGGCGCCGCTCGGGATGGGGGTCTCGGCCGCGGCGGCGCCGGGGAGGAAAGGCAGGCCCTTGCGGCGGCGAGCGGGAGCATGGCGTGCCTTTGGCGGCGGCCGGAGAGCGGGGAAGTTTGTGTGTCTGGATGGAGAGATGCCGCGTCACCGCGCCCTCGCGGGTAAAATTATCCACTCGCTGGCTGGGCGCTCACAATATACAGAGCAAACCATTGTTCGCTCGCAATATACAGACGCAGTCACGCAGAGCAAACCATTGACCCGTGGGTACAAGGTTCATCTCACTCACAGAGTCACAGCTCGTGCTCATTGTTCGCTCAACGGCGGTCGAGTGACGACGCCGGGACGACGATACCATGTGGGCTGAACAAAGAAATCAATCTTGGATGCCTAAACCATCAAAACTGTGACGAGATGCAAAGACTAAAGTCTGAAATAAACCTTATCTTTGTAGAGGCCGACGCAAATAAACCCTCACCTTTAAATCCCTGAAGTTGATACCCTGACCTCTCCGATCCCAGTCTTTTTAAACCCTAGACATGTCCTCTCCGATCCCAGTCTTTTTAAACCCTAGACATGTTTGGCGTACTGGGAACAGAAATGATCCCAGCCGGGTTCATCAGCTACTCTTGCTGACAGTATGAGTCCACAAGTCAGATTCATCTCTCTTCTCTTATCTTCTTCTTCCTCTATCCTCTCCTCTTCCGATCCCCTTTCCCTCTCCAGCCACCAACTCCCCTCTCTCCACCACTGATCCCTCTTTCCTCTCTTACGAGGCAGGCCGAGACGCGAACTGGTTGGCGTCGACGGCCGAGTTGACTCCGTCTGGCAGTCGACCAGAGGCGGCGGCTGTTGGAGACCTTTGGACGGTGGGGCTATACTGAGTGGTGGCGGCTGGCGGCGGGGTCTCGGTAGAGTGCGACACGACCAGCTGGTCGCGCGCGCGATGCGGCTGTGGCTGGTGCATCGCGGCGGCTTGCACGCGGCTCAACCACGGTAAGCACGGTGAGCCGTCCGGTGACGTGCGCGACCAGTGGGGCCGAGGCACGCGTTGGCCGGCGGTAGCCGGGGTATCACGCGGCACCTGCAGCTCATGGCGTAGTCGAGGCTTGCGCGGGGACGAGGACTGACACAGCTCGGCCATGCGGGCTGTCCAACGAACACGGGTCATGGTGCGGGTTGGCCAACGAATACGGGGTCATGCAGACGACGGGCCACGCGTATCTACGAGCAACTGCAGGAAGCAGGTGGCGTCGGGCACGAAGTTGAAACATGGCCCGTGGCTGCAAGCGAGCTAAGGCAAACGGCGATGTGGTTAGCGAGCAACGCGGCGACCAATGGCGGGATGGAGACGCATGGATGCGTACGTGAGTGCAGCCTGCAAGACGTCGGGCGCCGCTGCCGGTCACCGCTGCACTGCACCTAATTAGTTGGGAGTGAACTCGTGGGGAGATGCATATGATAGCTAGGTGGGACCATGCAGTAAGTCACTATAAAAATCAATCCTGGCTGGGACCAGACCTTTTCAATTACACCAAATAAGATTTTACTCACGCGGGGTCGGGATTAATCGGGATATGCAAGTACTGGGTACCAATTTCAGGGATTTGAAGGTGAGGGTTCATTTGTATCGGCCTCTACAACCTCGGGATTTATTCCAGACTTCGCTCGGACGCAAAAGGTTAGGACACCTCCAACATCGACCCTCAAACCGTCGACAGCGTGTGGTGCGGACGTGTTTAGTCCTCTGACGCGTGCCCGCTCGACGGCCAGGACGCACTTTTTTACGGTGGTGGTTGGAGGGGGGGGGGGGGGTGGGGGGGATGGGGAGGTTGAACAAGGAAATACCATCAAAATTGTGCCATCCAGAAAAGAAAAAAAGAGAACCATTTCCCCTCTCTCTAAAGATGGCTCATGCAAAACGTCAGAATGACGGCCCAAAGTAGAATTCAGCACCTGACCAGCAGAAAAAAGAATTCAGCATGCACCAGCCGGGAATCGAACCCGAGTCTGTACCGTGGCAGGGTACTATTGTACCACTAGACCACTGCTGCCTCGGTGAAATTCCATTTTGTGGGTTTTATAACTCCAATCTTCTAGCAGCAAGCGCACTCACCACATGTCAACAGCTGCAAACAGGAGTGCCCCCGCAGCTCTTGCATCTTTGCTGCACTCCAAAGTTTACTCCATAATCTCACATTTCTCTCCCTGTCCATCTTACTTTGTACTAGAACCCATCCATCAGGCCAGATGATGAAAACTAATAAATTGCTCAAAATAACCACACTAGGGACAGCCACCAATATTATTTTTTTCTTGACAAAGGGCAATAAATTTCCCACTGTTTATTACTCCCTTCTTTCCGGTTTATAAGGTTTATTTTAAAATTTTAGATTTTCCGTTTTATAAGTCACAATTTGATTATTCTCACCACATGTTCAGATTTCAAGATGCAGTAATTCATTGCATACAAGGTTTAAGATAAAATTGATCAATGCATGTACTTCATGCATGCATGCATTGTAATTAATGCATTGGTAAACATAATTCTTTAAGGAGCCGAGCGCATTAATTGAGTGCTTTTACAAAGTACAAAAATTATTCCACCACTTATCATCTACCAAGCGGCCGGGAAGATTGGGTCCGCGACGCCATTCAAGGCGGCGGACCGCGACCTCACCGGTGGCGACGGACGACGCTGGCGACGGCAGCGAAGCGAGAGAGACAGATGGGAGAAAGGGACGTGTCCGAATGGATAAGGTTTGACTGGTAAAGCCCACACACTCGCTCTCACATTTGTCCCTCACCTCTCTTGCAAGCGAGTGAGCTTACCATGTGTGTCGGCATCGATTGAGCTAGGGTTGACAACGATGACATGGAAGACTATGAATACGACGACCATAACCACTCACAAGATCCCCCAAGTCGTTGCACCTAGAAAAGCAAACTGGAATACTTGCAAGGATTACTATTACAATACATACATACATCAACATTTTTCTGTTTCCAAAGCCCTCTTTCACATTTTTCTTCGGCCTCATCTTGGCTCAGTGTGTTTTCAACTTTATTGACAATGTCATCCAGATTCATCTCTAGATCCACTTCATCTTCCCCTATCTTCCATTTCTCTTCCCCTAACCTTTTCATTTTTTGGTAAATTTTATATTACCTTTTCTATCTTGCTATTTCGTTCTTCAAAGTTTCTTATATTTTTCATTGAGTTTCTACACCTCACGATTCATTTCAAACTCAATTCACTCCCTTGTAACAAAAATCACCTTCTTAAGCAGAGCACTTTGGATCACCAGCTTTACAAAATGCAAGAATAAGAAATAAAATCAATGAGTGGAACACAAATTTGGATGAAGAAATCTACCAAGCCAAGACTCACCACGTAGTGTATTATTTCTAGAGACTAGGTCCAGCCTTGAATAAGTTTGACTTAGGACAAAGTTAGAATTCAATTAATGTGAGAGTGATTATCATTGATCTTTACTTGCTCCGATGAATATAAAAAATCCCAAGCAAGTTCTCTCAACTGCATCAGACACAGGAAAATCCTAAGACAAACAACCAAACAAAAGAAGCAAAAGGAACAAGATAAACTTTTTTGAGGTTTCCTTTTGAGGAAATTGCACTCAAAGCATCAAATCATCTTGTGGGAACATTTTAGTCCTCAATCATTGATGGAGGGGCATTGATGGAGGGGCCTTTTCACAGGGAAGATCAGGAGTGACCCGTGCAGGCATGGGCGGATTTGGGCCCCAGGCAGCCCAGGCCATTGCCTGGGGCGTGAGAAAATTTCTCGGCCTATATATAACAAAAAAATAATTCGGCCTGGGGCGTAGCCCAGTTCCAAGCCCAGGAGGCCCAGGCCGACTAGCCCAGCCGCCCAGGCCGACTCACCCTCTTGCCGCTCGCACGAACCGCACCATCCAGACGCAGCTGCCCTCTTCCCCCAACCCGACGAACCCTAAGCCGTCGCCGGTCGCTGCCCGCCACCGCCACCGACTGCCGTCGCCGGCCCGCTCCATCCCGCAGCGCCCCCCGGCGCCCCCCTTCCACTCTTCGTTCCAGCGCCCCTGGTTGCGCCTCTGCGGCTCCTGCCCTGTCCGCCTGTCATGTCCGGCGAGGGCGCGGCGCAGAGACCTCGGCTAGGGCGCGAGGCTGCAGTCTGCAGGCTGCCCGGCGGCCGGCGAGGTAGTCCTCATTCCTCACTTCCTCGGTCCTCACTTCCTGCCACATTGTCACTATTTGTCGATGATTTTAGTTGTAGAAACCGATGACTTGATGGCTTGATGCCATGTTTTTGTTTGTAGATGTCACATTGTCACTAATTGATGATGATTTTAGTTGCTAGATGCCAGAGTTTGTCTGTTTGTTAGATGTAGAAACTGATTTTGACATTGAGAAAATTTTGTTTCTCTAAATTTTTACAGGAACGCAAGATGAGTAAAAGAAGCAAGACACTGCATTCTTTTTTTCAAGTTGGAAACACCGAAACCGCGAAAAACAGGTCCTTCAACTCAAACGACTGATAATACCCCTAATGTTAGAGCTGAACTCAAACTCGGTGATGTTGAATCTGACCTCGGTAAGAGAATACCAATTGAGGATTTAGATGCAGACATTAGAAATCTTGCTAGAAGGGAGTACATTAGTATGGGTCCATGCCAACCAACTAATCATGCTTATGAATGGATAAATGGTAGAAGCTCTCATGACTATTGGTTCAATGATCATGGCGGCTGATTGGAATATAGCATTGAAAAAAAAATCAGCCTTTTGCTTTCATTGTTTTCTGTTTAAGCAACCAAGAGCTGAAAACTATGGTATTTCAAGGTTATCGTACACGTAAAGGCGTTTTGCCTCGTACTAGACATAAGTTTTCACATTTTGCATCATTATTAACTAGTTTTACCTGCTATGTTATGCACTGATTTGTATTTCAAAATCGATGATTGAAGGTTTAGCTTCTTCTGCTATTGAAGATGCAGTCATGGGAGGCTCAGATCAACCAATCCTTTGATTTGGTATCAATCTTTTGTATCATCTATCTATGCTACATATTGTCTTTTGATTTGTCTTGCTTTATTAGTTGACCCATCATGGAACAAATGCTGCCATTGAATATGATGTTTGGTTTTTCTTATTAGTTATGCAACATAGATTGACTTTTGTATGCCTTGAAACTAGAGTTTTTTTGGGTAGTTTTTAGCCCTTAGTTTCTCGCCTGGGGCGTCAGCAAATCATGGGTCCGTCACTGCGTGCAGGTATTAAGAGATTAGTTTTTTTTAAGATCGAGTACATATTTAATGGAGAACAATTTGTTAGAGCTCTTCTTCAAAATAAATGCATCAGTTTTAGATGGAACATTGTGGTTTATGGTGCCGCTCAACCTGAGGTGCCGATATTAATTATTATGTAATTAAATGTACTGTTTAACAATGTAAAATCTTAATTACTATTTAATTATTCTACTAAAAATGTTACACATAAAAATAGCCTGAGTTAGGATGGGGTGCTGATATGGGAAAGTATCAGGTGATACCAGTCTTTAAATGATACCATGATACCAACTTGAAAAATTCAAATTTAGACATGTCAAAAAATTATGAAAAAATCATGGATGTTCATAGCACATATGTCGACCACTCCTAAAAAATTCAGATCGAAATTGGAAATATATAAGGAGAAACAAAAAAGACAAATTCAGATGTGAATAGTGTCATTTTTGCTTTTGTCTTCTTTCGACACTATTCATGATGAATTTGTCTTTTTTGTTTCTCCTTGTAGATTTCGAATTTTGATCTGAATTTTTTAGGAGTGGTTGACATATATGTTGCGAACATCCATGATTTTTTTCATAATTTTTTGACATGTTCAAATTTGAATTTTTCAAATTGGTATCATGTGAAGACTGGTATCATGTGATACTTTCCCATGCTGATATCTAGCTAGTCTCATCAAGGAAAGAAAGACAGAATAGAGGGACGTTTTCAAAAGGTGGCATGGTGGGGTAAGGGTGGTGGCCTTGGGACATTTTCGAAACAAATAGAGGGACGCTTTCAGAAACATTGTACAGGGGTTCGGGCGGGGTGGGGTGCAGAAGAAGTTTACTCCAAGTTTGTGCGAAAGTAGGCATGCAACAGTGTTGAAGTTGGCAAGGTCGATCGTCAGTTTGGGCTGAAGAACTTCATCATCTTCGTCCAATTCATCGCCATTGCAGCGCTGTGACGTTGGTGTGCTTGGTGTGATCGTGTGTAAGGTGTAGTAGTAGTGGGTAAGCTCAACAAGTAGGTTATAAGGTGAGCACAACTCTATGCTCGTATGCAACCAAAAAGCGTGCACTCGTGTGACCACATATAATGCGAGCAACCAAACATAGTGAATAGAGCCGTTGTTGTGATGCAGGGGGAGGATATGCAGGCAACCAATCAACATGCAGATGTTGGTTTTTTGCCTGCATATGCTCAACCAATCCCTGATGAGACAAGTATGCAAAGTGCCTAAAAACAATGCAAGTGACCAAACACATCCTAGTCTCGTCAACGAAAGAAAGACAGAAGGGCGTTTTCCAAAAGTTGCATAAGGGATCTGGCCACCTGGGTGGGGTGGGGTAATGATACGTCTCCAACGTATCTATAATTTATGAAGTATTCATGCTATTATATTATCCATCTAGGATGTTTTATATGCATTTATATGCTATTTTATATGATTTTTGGGACTAACCTATTAACCTAGAGCCCAGTGCCAGTTTATGTTTTTCCTTGTTTTTGAGTTTTACAGAAAAGGAATACCAAACGGAGTCCAATTGACGTGCCAATTTTTGATGATTTTTTCTGGATCAAAAGAAGCCCCCGGAGTAAAAGAGTTGGGCCAGGAGAGTCCCGGGCTGCCCACGAGGGTGGGGGGCGCGCCCACCCCCTTGGGCGTGGGCCCCTGCCTCGTGGACAACCCGGAGACCCCCCTGACGTGAGACCTACAACAAAAAATCCTATAAATACTGAAACCTCCAGAAAATAACCTAGATCGGGAGTTCCGCCACCGCAAGCCTCTGTAGCCACCAAAAACCAATCGGGACCCTATTCCGGCACCCTGCCGGAGGGGGGATCCCTCACCGGTGGCCATCTTCATCATCCCGGCGTTCTCCATGACGAGGAGGGAGTAGTTCACCCTCGGGGCTGAGGGTATGTACCAGTAGCTATGTGTTTGATATCTCTCTCTCTCTCTCTCTCGTGTTTGATTTGGCACGATCTTGATGTATCGCGAGCTTTGCTATTATAGTTGGATCTTATGATGTTTCTCCTCCTCTACTCTCTTGTAATGGATTGAGTTTTCCCTTTGAAGTTATCTTATCGGATTGAGTCTTTAAGGATTTGAGAACACTTGATGTATGTCTTGCATGTGCTTATCTGTGGTGACAATGGGATATCACGTGATCTACTTGATGTATGTTTTGGTGATCAACTTGCGGGTTCCGTGACCTCGTGAACTTATGCATAGGGGTTGGCACACGTTTTCGTCTTGACTCTCCGGTAGAAACTTTGGGGCACTCTTTGAAGTACTTTGTGTTGGTTTGAATAGATGAATTTGAGATTGTGTGATGCATATCGTATAATCATATTCACGGATACTTGAGGTGACATTGGAGTATCTAGGTGACATTAGGGTTTTGGTTGATTTGTGGCTTAAGTTGTTATTCTAGTACGAACTCTATGATAGATCGAACGGAAAGAATAGCTTCATCTTATTTTACTACGGACTCTTGAATAGATCGATCAGAAAGAATAACTTTGAGGTGGTTTCGTACCCTACAATAATCTCTTCGTTTGTTCTCCGCTATTAATGACCTTGGAGTGACTCTTTGTTGCATGTTGAGGGATAGTTATATGATCCAATTATGTTATTATTGTTGAGAGAACTTGCACTAGTGAAAGTATGAACCCTAGGCCTTGTTTCAACGCATTGCAATACCGTTTGTGCTCACTTTTATTACTTGTTACCTTGCTGTTTTTATATTTTCATATTACAAAAACCTATATCTACCATCCATATTGCACTTGTATCACCATCTCTTCGCCGAACTAGTGCACCTATACAATTTACCATTGTATTGGGTGTGTTGGGGACACAAGAGACTCTTTGCTATTTGGTTGCAGGGTTGCTTGAGAGAGACCATCTTCATCCTACGCCTCCCACAGATTGATAAACCTTAGGTCATCCACTTGAGGGAAATTTGCTACTGTCCTACAAACCTCTGCACTTGGAGGCCTAACAACGTCTACAAGAAGAAGGTTGCATAGTAGACATCAGGTAAGAGCTTCCCTAGCAGACCCCTTAAAGTTACGACCCTTAAACCACGGATAAGGGTAGAGAAAAACGCGTTTTAAAGGCCGAAATCGGCTACGGCCGGACAGAGCCCGCAAACCCGAGCGAGGGCTCTGTTTCGTGTGCTGCCGACTTCAGGGGCGGCGGCAACAACGTCGTCATCGGGGTAGTTCTTGTCGGCGCAATCGGGGGAGGTGTTGGCGGGGTAGCTCTTCCGGCAAGCTTCTTGCGTTTCACACCCTCAACCTTCAATTTCTTCGCCGGCGCGGGCCGGACCGGATTCCCGGCGGGGGCTGCGGGAGCGTCGCCCTGGACAACGACGTTGCCCTGCCACTTGCGGGGTGGCGCGGTGGAGCCTTGAACGGCGACGGGTGCGATATGGCCGGTGACGAGATCTGCCGGAGGGGTTGGCGCGTGGATGGCATCCACGGTGACAGGTGACGATTGGGAGGCTTCCATGGCGGCAGAGGGAAGCCGGGTAAGGTTCTCCGAAGCGGGTGGAGGGAGATCGTTGGCGGCGGAGGGAAGGGGAAGCGGGAACTGCCGCGCGGAAATGTCCCTCCTGCCAAGTCTCGCAGCCGACAGGGGTCGAGCTCGGGTCGGCCTCCCACCCCGTGTATCTAAAGGTCGAGGACGAAGATTTGCTGCGCCCCGCAATTTTTTTTACAGGCCACGGGTTGACGTGGTGTCTGATCGGGCAACTTTTTTCGCCCGAAAGCGTAAACGAACGGTTATTTTGCGGGTCGGCGTGTTTTAAGGGGTCTGCTAGAGATGCTCTAAGGGTGGTGACGTGGGGGCGTTTTCAAAGAAATAGAGGGACGTTTTCAAAAACATTGCAGAGGGGTTTGGGCGGGGTGGGGTGCGGTCGGGGTCGGGGCTGGGCGGGTTCCCGTGGTGGGCCCGTGGTGAGGCTGCCTCCTCTATACATATTCCCCCTCCCCCCCTTTCCTCTTCTTCTTCCATCCGAAACAAACAAACAAAAAAAAAAAAATCTCTCTGCTGGCTCCCCCCCAAATCCCCAGCCCCAGCCGGACCCGCCGCTGTCCTGTCAACCTCGCCGGCGGCGCGATGGATTCGTCGTTGGGGAGCCACGTCACGGTCATCCCCGATTGGGTGGGCGACTTGGGCGAGTCCGTCGGCCCCGTCGACTACGGCTGCGTGCGCCGGTGCCGTCACCGCCGCCTCGCCACCTACCTCTGGCTCCACGGCTTCCGCGACGCCCTGCGAGGGTACGTGCTTGAGCATCCCCTAATCCCCACCCCCTCCGTCCCCCTAAACTGTTTCGCTCGCTCACCGGCGGCCGCCATTGCCCAATCAACCAATCACTCGCAGGCTGCTCAACGAGACGGACGCGTACATGAGCGTCATCCACCTGTCGCGGCTGGTGCGGCAGGGCCTGTGGGACGACGCCATCGCCTACGTCTCCCGCTTCCTGCGCCCGACCTCGCACCCGCAGAGCGACGAGGCACAGGTGCTCCTCCACTTCCTCAAGCACCACGCCGCCTTCGCCAGCATGGTCGCCGGCGTGCCCGACCGCAACCTCACCTACTTCAACCGCAAGTACAACACACGGTACCTCAAGCACGACGACTCCGTCTCCCACGACGCCCTCCGGATCCGCTCCATCGTCCTCTCCATTCTCCACTCGGAACAAGTCAGGTAGGTGATCATATCTTCAGTTCAGTTCCTGCCTGCCTCTCCATTCCTGCAATTTTTCCTCTTTATTATGTCTCTCGACTTAAATCTGTACCACTGTTTCATCAGGTCCTCCCTGGACTGGGAGCGCGTTCGTTGGAAGGCCTCTCAAATCGTCAAACACTTGGCTTACAAGGCTCCTGAGTTGAAAAGCCTGGTCATATTGCCGGCCGGCTCAATGATGCCACACGATGTACTTCCCATCGGATTCAGGTGATTCCGGCTCCATTAGTTTGCTTGTCCATGTTCACTTGATCCATTCCATTCTAGGCAATGTGTAAAACCGGTCTGCCAATTTCATTGCAACTAACTTTGATACAATTAATAAAAATAAATAAGTCTCTCATTGATTTCCCTGTAATCTTGTTTGCCTAGGTACCGTCGGAGGCGCCACGTCAAGGAACAAGACCTGCCAAGACCTAAAACACTGGCCAAGATCTTCCTTAGGACCAAGAAGAGGTAAAAATATGACCTTGAAACATGGCGAATTCATTCTGCTCTTGCTGGCTCTTTCTTGACCAACTCAACTCATGCACATGCTCCATGTTTTGCAGGCTGCCTTCGTCAACTCGCAGTCACGAGATAAACAGGGGTACAATGCCCTATTTACAAGCATCTTATTATTAAGCAATATACTTCCTTGTAGATTCTATATCTGTGATGCTAAAAGCCATCGTTACTGTTGTTGGTGCCAGGATTGACAGACAAAACAAGGAAGTGGCACGCAGATCTTATTGGTAACACTAGCCCCTGCTCTTGTGTCCTTGTCTTGTTTACTTTGCACTTTACACATCTATAGCTTGCTCGACTTATTGTCAATCCAGATATATTTGGCAGCAAGCTGTGAGGCCCTTTGATTTTACTCTTTCGAAAAACCTCTCGGATCTTGCATGTATATGCATATAAACTGATCAACTTGTGTCATCTTCAGATGAAAGCTTGCAGGCTGGTCTGGAACTTCAATCAAGTGGGAAGGAAGGTAACCCTAGCTTACTAATCCCATTTGTTATTATCTCCACTTATTATATGACGTCTTCTTACTAGCTGTCTAATAGGCTGAATCCTTTTGGCACACATCTGCACAGCATCTTCCAAACCAATTTTAGTGGTTTCTTCTCTTTCAACTTCACACTTTTTACATGTGATTTGGAGACTGTAGCCCTGTTAGTTTTGTGTACATGCTTTCCGCGTTTGTTAGAACCAAGCCTTTGTTCTGACTTCACAAAAAAAAATCAGACATTTGTTTGCTTTTAAGGTGCTATACTGGAATATGCGTTGGATATTCCTTTGTTGTGACCTGTATGCCCATTCGTATTTCAGCCAATCTAAATTCTGTTGCAACACAGATTGTTTTATTGTTATGAACATTGCCCACTCTTATTTGTAGAATTTCTCTAAAAATATTTGAAGTATCTGACTTTATTGTTATGCACATGTATATCGGTGTTTGTTTGATGTGCACATAATACAGAACTGCAGTCCCTGTTGTGATTGGTCTTGATGATGGTGTTTGCATTTTATCAGTGCTTGGCTGCTCGCTGCCACTTTTAACTGTTTAATTAACTCATTGCAGGTGTTCCTGGTGCTACAGTCTCGCAGACCATGTCGAATACCTTGACAAATGCAGGTATTGTTAGGTGACCACCCTTGATTGTTTCCAAACCAGGGCGAACCTCCATCTTTGGCTTTGCACAATTGATCCCTGAAATCAAGGGCTGACCTATACTATAGCAACGGGGTCAATCGACACCTATGACCAACAGCATATGATACATACATGTTAATTAAGAACAGTTTACCATGAGCCAGTAAAAGTTAGCAATACAAGCGCAGACTTGGCAAGGTGGCGACCTTTTATGCTGGGTCCACCCCTGCCTGAAATTGTTCGTTGTTAGAAACCACCAAATTTATGCATCAAGGGGCTATATGCATTATTGATGGTAATATTTGATTTAGTGATGATGTGCAGTGGTTGAGATCAACAATTATCCATCGATATTTATATATTGTCGAGGCTAGCCACAACAATTCGTAGGCATGTTTTGAAATTCACAAATATATCTAGGTGACGAATAATAGCCAAAGTTCTAGTTTTCTATATTTGGCCAGGGTCGTAGAGGAAGTGCATTATAATTTAAGGCACTTAGTTTTACTTCACAGTTCACACTGGCCTCACGAAGTATAATACCAAGCCATGTCTGTGCCATGTGCCTATTAGCATGTACTCCTTCTATAAACAAATATAGGACGTACAATGTCGTGCTGGAGTCTGTTCCACTACTTACCTTCTCGTTCCTATGTACATTGTTTTCCCCGTATCTATAGCACCTACTTTAAAAGATCTGCAGTTGAAACATTTTCCCCTTGAGTTTTCCAATCTATCATTTTTATTAATTGCTTCTCTTTCTTTCTATTTTATCTGCATGATAATTCTTAATTACAGTTACCGTAAGGCTCATGTTCTTTTTTGCCCTTTATTGATGCATGTTTACCTGCTGCCTTTACTAAATGCTGAATTTGTTGCAGGTGCTCCTGTTCCTTCAGTTTCACAGACTATGTCTGGTACATTGACAGTTCCTGCTAAAATATATGGTATCTCATCCGTGACAAATGCATGCTATTTTTGTTAAACTTGGGCAAACTTCCACCTTATTAGTGAATCATTTTTTCCGTTATCATAGAATATCAATTGTACTAGCACATGGGCTATATGCATCATCATAACAGTGTATGCTTTATTGATTTCATGCAGTTCTTATGTTCCAAAAGGCTGCTTCTCAGTTTCAATCTATAACCTATGTGCCTGTAATCATTGTCATGCTTCATTATGTCAAAACACATATTGATTTATTGTTTAGTTCATGGTCGCAACACTCATTGAGTTATGTTTGCTTCATATGCACATTGTCTGTCCCTAGTTACAGAAGTTAGTTTTAAGTATCTACATCAGGGAACCTTTTTTTTCCCTTAAGCTTTCCATTACCAATCTTTCATTGGTTTATTCACATATTATACCTGTTTTATGAAGCAACACCATCATGATTTGATGGCGTTCCTTACACTTCGTGAGTACATGCGTGTACTGCATTTCTAATTGTCGAACTCGTTGTAGGTGCTGCTGTTGCTGCAGTCTCACAGGCAGTGAACTTGACAAGCCATGCTGAAAACGCTGGTATCTCGGCAGTGACAAATGCAGGTAAATTGTTTGAATACTGTTGATTGTTTATATACCAGAATGGAACTCATCTGCCCAACTGATCCCTGATATGATTTGTTGTAAGTACACCGAATGTGTAGTCAAGTAGATGCATGCATTACTGATAATATTATACTTCCTCTGTCCCATAATATGAGACGTTTTTGCTAACATAGTTTGCAAAAAACGTCTTAGATTGTGGGAGTATGTGATATGCCATGTTTCAGTTTCATTTGTTCAGTCATAAGAACTGGTCGTGCTGCTTTCTGCTGTTTACTCACCATTTTGTTCCTATGTAAATGTACCTTTTTTTCATCAAGTACTCCCTCTGTTAAACTGTTTTTGTTGTTTTGCTTATATTATTTCGATGGTAGTTTCAGGACTGAATTTGGATCAATGAGGCTAATTGTTTGTGTTTATACTGCATAACAATACTTGAAGCGATCATTTTTACACCATATAGGTCCTGGTTAAAAAATAAAAAGATGTTGCTCCCTGGAAAAGAATGAACGTGAATTAAGTTCAGATTCTTCCATGAACTAGCTTCTTTCTTCACCTTTGGTCCTTGTAATGTTCACTGTTAACTGAACACTCTACATAAAAATCAAGTCAAGGCATGTTATGCCATGGCGATTCTTAATCCAGTGATCCTTAAGAGTATGGATTCTTGGGCAGGCACAAATAAGGTTTTGAGTTCGGAAAATTCCAATCTCAGAAAGCATCCAAGGACAGAACAAGCAGCTTTTGAGCAAGGTCCTCGTCCAAAAACACAACGGTCAAGTGGGGCTTTTGGTGAAGCATGTCTGGTAAGAAACTAGGTTTCATTAACTTGTATGGGTGACATAACAGCCCACAATGGATTATACAATTCCTACTGTTCTGTCTCTTCCATAGCAAGTAACTATAGTTGGCATGCATGCACTTGAGTAAAGAGGGGCTTTACTGTTGTGCTATTTTGTATGCATCATCTGGCGCGGTACTACTTATTAATAGGTGTAACATTTGTTGATGGATAGGCGTCGGTGACTAAAGTTGGAGCGTGCTCGCAGGCTGGTATTGTCCTGGAAGATCCTAAGCATGAAGTTGAGCAATCCTAAGCATGAAGATACTAAGCGTGGTGGCCCTTCTGGACTTTCGAGCGGAGAAACAGTCGAGGAAACAATATGCTGTTGGAACGAAATAAAATAATAATTCTGCTGCGGCTTGTACTAGTAGCACTCTATTTACGTGACCTACTTGAGGCTTGCAAGTCTCCTGGAGTCTATGTTATGTTTTGACGCAAGTATGTTCCTGAGTTTCTAATATGAACTTAATTTAGGTGTAAGAGAGTGAAGAATTGCATAATCTTTTTTATTCTCTTATCCAACGTCCTATTTGACCTGTCTTCTATCTGCCCATGTCTCCCTATTCTGCGCACTTTATCAAACAAATAAAGGATCGCAAAGATAATCAAAACAACATAAATGCTAGATAGTGCAGCTACACTATTCAGCGAAGTCTGAGCACGTCATCAACTATTTATTCCGTTACATTTTTTTCTTCAAAAGGCTACAACTTTTGAATCAAGTGTCAGAAAGAACCGTTTTCACTGTCTGGTTCCTTGCGATGAGCTCTTTGAAACTAATCCTTACATGGATACGTTTTGATGATTTTTTTCAAAAACAAATTTAATGCTAGATGAGGCAACTTTAGTGCTAAACATAAGCCAACTTCACTTCGTTAAAAGTAACTAATCAGCAACAAATAAGCAACTAACTAGTAATAGAAAACAACTTCAAGACAGAGGTAGATAACATCACATCACCTTCATAAGCAACTTTCTTTACACTAGAGGCAAAGTTAGTGCTAAAAATAGGCAACTTCACTACATTTTGTATCCTAGTTAATTTTGTCTAACATTCTCTTAACTTACTCACCTGTACTTCTAAGTTGCCTATTATTCATGCTCGTTTGTCGTTGTTTCTAAATTTCCTATAATACTATGAAGTCATCTACTTATGATGCTTTTGTGTCTGCTATTGCTAATTATGGTAGGCAACTTGGTGGTGAATCTAGGCAACTTCAGACTGTTTGTAGGCAACTTAGAAAAATAATGATAAACAACTTCATAGTATTGTAGGCAATTATTTCACAAAGTTAGGCAATTGAGCAGCAATGGTAGACAACTAATTACCAATAGCAGGCAATTGGGCATTAATGGTAGGCAATTTAGTATTTAGGCAACTGAACATCAACTTTAGGCAACTGACCATCAACAATAGGCAAGTGAGCAACCATGATAGGCAAGTTGGAATAATGTAAGCAAAATTCACAGGTATACTAGTGCAGTGAAGTTGCTTTGTGTGTAGCACTAAAGGTGCCTTATGTATTGTGTGTTTTTTCTTGTTTTACGCAAACCAATCTAATACGAAGTCCTACTAGGCCCAAAATATGAAGTTGCTTCCCTATAACACTATAGTTGCCTTCATCGCACCCAAAGTTGCCCTTGAAAAAAAAGTTTGACGAAAGCTACCCATATGGGATCTAATTTTGAAGAACTCGTCGTTAGAAACCGTTGAAACATAACTGGATTTCGATCTTGAATCAAAAGTTACGGCTTTTAAGACTTTTTGAACGCCAAATAAATGCACGTAGGGACAAGATCTAGGTTGATTTCTTCGTTAACTTAACAGGATCGCGTGGGTATGAGGGAAGGTGGTGGCAAGGACCAGAGTGCTTCCTTTTTTGGAAGTGTGTGAGGAGAAATCGATTGCATTTACATATATGATAGGGACGCCGGATCACACGAATGGGCGCCCGAGCTAGCCACGTCCTAAAAAAATGCGAATTTATTGCTAGATACATACCATACATTTCAAAGTCGCCAAGTTAGGAATTCAACATTAAATTAAACAAGCATAGATCATCTAGAACATAGGTCAATCAAATCAACTAGCATAGTTTAACTTTGTGCATTCTGTTTACTCCCTCCGTATCAAAATAAGTGTCAGTTTTGTACTAAACTTTTACTAAACAAGCATAAATATATAATTTTTTTACTTCGGTTTATTCAGTTAACCGTTCGGTTTTTCGGTATATACCTAAAGAACCAAAGTTCAAACGGTATGTAAATTTCATATACCATGCTTCCATACCAAAAACCAGAAACCACAAAAATTGTAAAAATAGTTTGGTTTGATTTATTTCGGTATGGTTTTTCGGTTCAGTTTCAAAATGCACAAGAGTATAGTCATCCATCATGCACTCCCATTGCCACCCATGGCACTTGAGTTTCATACTGCCCATGAAGCCCATGTAGGCGCCCTTGGACCCCAAAACTTGATCACACATAAGGTTGAAGTAGGCTCCCTTTGGATCAAGATCCTTGAATTCATGAACATAAGCCTTTGCTCTTGCTTTTTCCTCAACATCCTCTCTTCAATGGCAATTTGTCGCTCACCCATGTCAACCCTTTGCTCATCGAAGGCAATCTAACACTCCTCTAATTATTTGATCTCGGTCCATCTTGCTGCCTTCCTCTCTGTGGCAAGCTCCTTCCTTGTGGTGACCATGCTCTCAAGTGTGGTCGAGCTTCTAGGGCATATAATCTACAATCTAGCACCCTCTTTTCTTCCTTCAAAGCAAGTTTCAATCTTTCATGACCAACTTCAAGTATGCACTTTTTGCAACCTCCTTTTCACTCTTCCTCCCCGGCGGCCACTTTTTTTATGGCCCGCCGACCTAGAAGTGGGACTCCTTTTTACACCACCATCATCATCAGAGTTACTATCTTCGGAATCAGTCATGATGTCGGGAGATTTGGAGCCTTGCCTTTCTTGTTTGGCACCTCAATGATTCTTGTTTTACACTGCAAAGCCCTTTGCTCCCAACTTGCTCCTTTTTTTCAAGTTCATGATCTTG
>NC_057805.1:493669127-493671565 GCF_018294505.1 Triticum aestivum | reverse complement strand
ATTGTTGGGTGGGGGGAGGGAGAAAGACATATCGAGAGTGTGTGCGGTAGGCACAGAGGCACAACTAGCGAGTGTGTGTGTGTGTGTTTGACAGAGGAGTAGATATATTATTATAAAGATCGATGTGCCACCCTACTCCTTCGGTGCCGGGTAGTGTGTGTGTGTATGTTTGAGAGAGAAGCCAGTCGATAGATTAGTATCAAGATCGAGGTGTCACCCTACTCCTTCGGTGTTGTGAAGTGTGGGTGTGTGGGGGGGGGGGGCAGTGACACTCACATATCTCTACTCTTATAAAAAACAGAGTTGGTGATGATGGTGTTCCTGCCATCCTGCAATATAGGCCATCCGATTTATATCCGACGGATAGGAAGGAAACTATGGAAATTTTGCAAAAAGATACCCACACCCCTCTCCGCATTTGCAAATAAGGCATTCCCTCGTTCATCCTTTTCTCCCATAGGATAAACTTCTCTTACAAATGCATCTAGATGTTCCGTGCAACGCATGGGCATCTTGCTAGTAGGGAGAAGGAGTTTGTGTGACACATATCTAGCTATATTAAGGGATAGGGTAGATAACATATGTGTGAGAGACATTATTATACTTTGAGACATTAGTGGCCGTGGGTGGGCGGAATTAAAGGGGTGGGCGTGTTAGACATAGAGAGCGTGTGTGTTTCTGTGTAAGGGCTTGTAGGACGGGGTAGAAAGACGAATTTAACCCTGACGGAGGGAGAGAAATACACGAAGTGCGCGTGTGTGATTCCGATGCCCACAGGGAAATGAGATATGTATGCGTGTGAGAGAGAGAGATTGCACAATTCATTCACGTATAACTATCTAGCGATCGTGGACGTGCATCGCTTGAACATAAGTCAATATCTACTTCGTATCGTGGCCAAAGGTACAATAACGATTCAACGCTATAAAAATTGGACACTCACATATCACATTTTTTTCTATTTAAATCTACCTTTTCAGTTGTGCATGCCAAAGTTACAGTGATGTTTCTTCAAACAACCAATGTAGCTATCATGTATATGCACCATTGTTACTCTTGCATTTAAATTCATTAGTCTTGGATGATTTAAGTTTCTATTTTGAAGTAATATATGTAATATTCATATATGAATTCGACGGGTATGCAATTTATGAAATGGAGGCTATGTAATCATATGAGGTAACTCTTTTAAGTAGTTGACTACAATATCCATTTCTTTTTGTGCACCTCTACACTAACACGTCAATGCATTGTGTTTAAAGTAAATAACCAATGGCACTAAATTATCTATTTACATGAGAAATACATAGGCTGAGCGTTTGATCCCTTTTTTGTGAACGCGCCACTACACCCGTATGATTTGCCGCGCCCGTGTGAACGTCAAAGTTATCGGCGCATCATCCCGAGTTATTGTCTTTTTTTCCGGGGTGGACTTCACACCAGTTATTAACTGCTGACGCATGCCCCATGTACACAGTCTAGCATGACCTTCCCGCTAGCACGGTCCAAAATTAGTTGAAGCTGGATACGAACGATCCCGCGGGCGGCAAAATCTCCCGCCTCCTTCTAAAATTTCCGCCACCTTAGTCTTTAGCATGCGAAATCCCCCTTTTGTCCTTGGTGCACGGACACCAACAGTTACAATACCGCCCTCATCTACATGATAGGTCGGGGCTGCTTTGGTAACTTCCGGTTCCCCCACTACACGACACCCCCATTTCCTCTCCCCTCCCGCAAAAACGACTAACTCCAGAGCACCAGAGCATCTTACATCACGCCGTCCGTACTTCATCGCCCTTTCTCCCCTCCCCTCTCGAAACCCTAGACTGCTCATCCACCGGCGCACCATAGCCCATTCACTGCCAGCGGCGTCCACCTCGCCGGATCTGCTTCTGCGGCCGCATCTACCCCTCCCACCTCCCCTAGAAACAAGTAGACTGCTCATCCACCACTGTACCACAGCCCATTCAGTGCCGGCCTTGTCCACGGCGCCGGATCTGCTTCACTGGTACTCTCGTCAACCGCCGCGCATCTGCAGCGGCTCATTCGTACTCCCCACCGGAGACGCGTCGTCCACACCCCCCGGAGCCGCCCCACCGACGCCCCCGTCGACGGCCTCTGATCCTCTTCGCCGACACCTTCCTCAACCCTACCGGAGCCGCTTCGCCGACACCTTCCTCAACCCTACCGGAGCCGCTTCGCCGACACCATCGTCAACCCTACCGGAGTAGCTTCGCCTATACCATTCTCAACCCTACCGGGGCCGCTTTGCCAACTCACAAGTCCACGGCCTCAAATCCGCTTCCTCGCACCCTCATCCAACCTACCGGAGCAGCTTCTGACGCCCCATCCACGGCCGTAGATCCGCATCGTCGACACCACCCTTAACACAACCACCGGAGCAGCTTCTGACGCCCCGTCCACGGCCGCAGATCCGC